>NW_026623667.1:262938-273851 GCF_030028575.1 Malurus melanocephalus
AATCCACCTGGTTTCTGTGCACGCTTATTGATTAATGAAGGTGTTTAGTAGCTAAATATTAGCTGTGCCTGAAGAAAGCAGCTTTCTTCAGTGTGTGGGAGAATTCCCAGGGCTTTGCACGCCTCCCTGCCTGGCCTTGGACCATAAAAGGGAGATTGTCTGGATGTGGCAATGCCAGAAGGCCAATGTCCAGCCCCTGAAGGTCCAATCCTGCTCCGGTGTCAAGTCCCTCGGGCAGCAAGAGCAGGATTTTGCCTCTCTGCACATAGTGAAGATGGAGGCTGTTGCCAAAACACTGTTTTAATCCTAGTTAATGGTGTGGCCCCGGGGAATCTGAGCTCAAAGGCCCCAGGGCTTTGCCACCGAGGCTGATGGTGGCCGTGCACCTTCTGTGCCCAGATCCTCACTGGAGCTGGCTCTTGCTGCACCCGTGTGAGATTCCCGATGAAGGCTCAAATAAATCCAACTTTCTGGCTGGTCCAGGAGCCAAGCCAGGTGCTGCAGAGCACTGCTGTCCTCTGTCCCCAATTCCCCACTCCTCGGGGGCAGGTGACTCTGGGGGGTCCCCCATGGGTGATGACACCCCGGGGTGGTCTGCAGAGGCTGCTGAGGAGGTCAGGAGTGAAGGGAGAGAGGTGGCAGCACCCAGAGCGGCCATTCAGGGGCTGGGGCTGGGCACGGGCTCTGTCCCGGCCCGGGGGCAGCTTGTCTCCAGGTTGTGCCGGGCACCCCGCGGGCAGGAGCAGCGCAGGGCCTCTGGCGGGGCCGGGGCCCACGGGGGGACTGTCCCGCGGCGGCTCCGCCTGCTACGCCCGCTTATAAAGGAGGAGGAGGAGGGGGAGGATGCTCCAGGCACCGGACCGGAGCACCGAGGGCAGCCGGACACCGGGAGTGCGTGAGTGTGGCCATGGCAAGAGGGGCAGAGGGGAAAGGGGGGCTTTGCCTCGGGGGATGTCCCCTCACCCCGTGTGTCCCATCTGCACTCACCCTGGGTGCTGGAGCAGGGCAGAGGGGTGCCAGCCCCTTCCCAGCGCCGTGCAGGGTGCAGCCCAAGCCCTTCCCAGCTCAGTTTGGGATGGGAGGGTTTCCAAGTGAGTCCCATTTCCTTGAGGGTCCCCTTGGCCACCCTCAGGGAGGAGAACTGAGACCTCAGCCGGCACCACCTCGTGCCTTCCCTGCTTTGCTCTGGGGATTTTGGGGGATAAGATGGGACCTCCACAAGGTGGAGAAGTGATGCTGATGCAAACCCCAGCACCAGCGAGCACATCCCCACGTGCCTGTGCTGTACGAACCCCTGGAAAGGCTATCCCTGTCCCTCCTGCCTGCCCCATCACACAGGCAGCAGCCCGGCTGTTCTTCCAGCTTGGCTGGCGAAGACAGTTCCTCTCTTTACCAAAGTTTCAGGCTTTTTTTTCCCTCCTCACTCTTTATTTCTTGGTTTTAAAAGCGAAAGCGCSGTGTTCCTTTGGAGTAGGGCAACCACAGTCCCGCCAGTAAAATCCCTGCCCCAACTCACACGGAAATCGCTACGGAATAATAATAAGGGCTGAGAAAGTCCCGCCGCGTTCCCCTTCACTGAGCTTTGTTTGTTCTGATTTATTGCCACCGAACGTTGAAAAGTCGGGGCTCTCCCTTCCTGGGCAGGCGTGTTTGGCACCAGCCCTGTTTCCAGAGCTGGCAATGCCGATATCCCCACCCCCTTTCTGGGATGCAGGATGCGTCTCCAGGGCAAGATACCCCCAGGCCCCTCGAGCATTGCGAMATTGGGACATGTCCGAGCAGGCAGAAGCTGGAGACATTTCCTTATCTCACTGCCGGCCACTTGCCGAGCGAGTGTGCCTGSTTTCGGAGGCGCTTACTCAGGTTGGCAACCGCCACAGCGATGCTGGTGGCCACAGCGGGGATGAGCTGCGAGTAAAGGAGGGAAGTTCTCTCAAAAGGCCCCGCGTCATGGCCGGGCTGCGCCCTTTGGGGAACTGCGGCTGCTTTCCTGTAAATGCCCCGGTGAGGAAGGGACGGCTGAACCTCGCTGGGCAGGGACCCAGCTTGGCACGGCCAAGGGGCCCCAGAGCAGGGAAACGCTGCTTGCACAAGCCTGGGCACAGAGTGCTGCCTGCGTGGCAGCCCGACGGGCAGGGGCAGGCTCGGGGAGCCGCAGGGAGGCTGTGGGGCTGCCAGCTCCCCTTGTTCCTCGGCAGGAGCCTGGCAGTGCAGCGCAGAGCCTGCCCCCGGCTGGCTCCGGGCCGTGCCCCGTGCGATGCTGGCTCACACCCGGCACACCCCGGCACAACCGCAGCCCACGGGGAGAGAGAGGAGCTGGGTGGGCCGGCCCGGAGCAGCCCGGTGCGGCGCCTTCCCGGCCTGCAGGAGCAGGATTGCGCTGACTCGGCAGCGGCAGTGTGAAAGGTGCTCTGGACAGGGCTTGGCCGGCTCCACCGTCCGCCTGCCCCGGCCAAGGGTCAGCTGGCATCGCCTCTTGGTGAGGATTCACAGCCTGGCCGGGCACTGCAGGGACAGCCCGCAGCCCCTTCCTGTCCGGGACCCACTGCTCTCCCCTGAGCTCCCGGCTGCCGTGTCCTTCACCATCTCCTGTCGGTTCAAGTCCTCGATATCCTCGGCTGGAGGGTGAGGGGCACCGAATCCCCACGTAGGTGTCTTGTGCTGGCAGAAAACACGTGCAGCGTAATTAAACAAATGCCCCGTAAGCATTAATTAGACTTGGGGCTGGGCTGGGCTCTGGGGGATGCTGCCAAGCCCCCCAGCCCTGCTGCCATCACCCACTGGGCAGTGCTGATGGGGGGTGAGCTGATGCAGCTCTCTGCCGGGACGTGCTGGGTGGTGCCAGGGCAGGCACTGAGCTGTGCCTCCAGCACGGCCGRGCGCCTGCGCCTGAGCCCCGGCTCCCCAGCGTGGCAGGGCGCTTGCAGAGCGTGGGGCAGGCTGCAGGCTGCAGGACAGAAGGTAAGAGCAAAGCAGTCCTCGTGGCTGCTCTGTCCTCCACCGCCCAGCCACCCCCGGGTGCACAGGTTGGTGCACGGGCAGGGTGCCCTCCCTGGCAGAGAGCCACAAGCTGCACATGGCCACGGTGCTGGGGCTTTTCCTCGTGCTCCCTGCAGCTGGGGAGGGCTTTTGGCTGAACTGATCCTTCCTGATGCCGTGGGGGATGGCTGCAGCGAGGGCAGGGGCTGGTGGCATCATAAACACCTTTCCCTTTGCTTTGGCAGCGCCATGGCTCAGTCCAAGGGCACGGTGGTGCTTGCCTACAGCGGGGGGCTCGACACSTCCTGCATCCTGGTGTGGCTGAAGGAGCAGGGCTACGACGTTGTCGCCTACCTGGTGAGCTTTGCCTGAGCCCTGTCACCGTGTCCCCAGGGGCTGGAGGGGGTGCTGGGTGAGCAATGGGGTCCCTTTGTGTGTGTGGCCATGCTGGTGACCCTGCTGTCGCTGGTTGACCATGGCCCAGCCCACTGCTGCTCTGCTGAGCTGCCAGCCCTGTGTGGCACAGCCAGTCCCTGCCAGTTAATGAAACTCTCTAATGAAGGCAGGGAATCAGGACAGAGYCAAGGGGCTCAGCAGAGGGGGCTCGGCCCTGAGCTGTTCATCTCGGGGGGAGAAAGAACTCCACTCCAAGCCCAGCCAGCATGGGCTCTGTCACGCCTTGCATGATATCCCATGCCAAAGTGGGCTTACACTGGATTTTGTAATCTGCTTTTACACCAAGTCTTGGTGTTTTCCCGCTTTCCAGGCCAACATCGGGCAGAAGGAAGATTTTGAGGCAGCACGAAAGAAAGCACTGACACTGGGGGCCAAGAAGGTAACAGTGCCCCTCCCTCCTTCTGGGGGCTGTGAGTTCCCCCTGCTCCCCACCATGGGGGTGAATCCTGGGGTGGAAGAGGGCACAGTGCCCATGAGAAATCCCTTTTTCAGAGGTTTTGCCCCATTTTAGCAGCATTTAGGAAAAGGGAGRCAAAGAGAACTTTCTCTGCACTGTCCCCAAAACCCCAGAGGAGTGGGTGCCCTCTTCGGCCACGCTCCCATCAGGACTGTCCCTCCGTGCCGGCAGGTTTACATCGAGGATGTCAGCAGGGAGTTCGTGGAGGAGTTCATCTGGCCGGCAGTCCAGGCCAACGCCCTCTACGAGGATCGGTACCTGCTGGGCACRGCCCTGGCACGGCCCTGCATCGCCCGCAAGCTCGTGGAGATCGCCCGGCGGGAGGGAGCCCAGTACGTCGCCCACGGGGCCACGGGAAAGGTGAGGGGGCCACCGGGCACAGGGCAGGGATGGCTCGAGGATGGGGGAGCTGGTCAGTCTGCTGGTCAAGCTGTGGGTGCCAGGGGATGTTTGGTGGGGACTGTGCAAAATTCGACCGTGTTTCAACATTTCCTTCTCACTTCTGGGATTTCTGTGCCCACTTTCGGTTCCCTCTCGCTGTTGGGAAGGCTAGAGTCACAGCTGGACACTGGGTTTTTTTTTTGGCAGTTTCAAAATGCTGGGGTTTCCCTGGCCAGGAGCTCGCTGAGACTGAGCCGGCACAACCCGGGGTGGTTGTAGGGGCATCCCGGGATAGGATCGACTGTCCCAGACCCTGTCCCTATTCCTGTCGCAGTTCTGGCCCCGTTCCTGTCCCCTTCCCCCGCTCTCTCGGTCCCTGTCCCCATTCCTGTCCCCTTCCCCCGCTCTCCCGCTCCCTGTCCCCATTCCTGTTCCTCCCCGGCTGTCCCGGTCCCTCCCCCGGTTGTTCCGGTCCCTGTCCCCAACCCGCTGTCCCCGCCGGCCGCAGGGAGGACACTTTGCCGCTAGAGGCAGCCAGAGACCGTGGAACRGGGATGCTCCGGGCCAGCTCCTGCCTGGAGAGGGGGAATCCCCCGCGGGGAGCGCGGTGCGGGCTCGGGACCGGGGAGAGGTGACCGTGGGTCACCCCTGGCACCTCCCGGCGCTGTCCAGCYCGGGGAGGGGACACTTGGGGCAGGTGAGGGCTCGGTGGGTGAATCCAGGACCTTCCGGGGGTCGCCACCTCCTCTTCCCCCAGCCCGTGCCCGGGGGTGAGGCGAGGCGAGCCCTGGAGGGATGGCGCTGGGTTTGTGGGGACACTGCAGAAAGGGAGGTGTTAAATACAGCCGAGGGACACAGCACCACCCAGGAGATGGGGCAGAGGGGCAGCTGGGAGGCTACATGACCAGAATAACTCCCTCTCCTGCAGCAATGGGGTCCCTGCACCCCTTTCCATTCACACCATCCCCAGCAGCCCCCGCTCAAAGATGTCCCCAATCTGACAGTGTCCCTGTGGCTCCCGGGTGCCACCAGCCATCCCCGCTGGCAGGGACACCCTCGGTGCTGCACTCCCCGAGCCATTAAGCCACGGGCACAGGCAGGGACGGACTGAGGGTAACTCGACCCGGCCGYGGAGCCCTAAATGGGGCCATCTGGGGTGTCCCCGCTGCCGGAGCAGATGGACGGGTTTAGGRTCTGTAAGGGGAGTGAGGCTCTGCTGGATGGATCCGCCTGTGTGTAACTGTCCTCCGGGAATCCCCAGCCCGGTGTATCCTCCGGGCCGGCTGCGGGGGGAAAGCGGGGGTCCTTATACCCCTTGGTGCAGGGAAAACAGGCTCTGGTGAATGCTGTTCCCTTGGAAGTGATTGTGATTCCCAGCCTTGCTCCTGCTCCTTTCCCTTTCCCAGCTACCTGGATTCATTAGTGGGACCTAATCAGCAAAAGACAACTAAAGTAAAGGGAGGTTCATATTTAATTATGAGCTGCTGCCTCCCTCTGCTCACCACAGTCTTTCCCCCACCTTTCTCTTTTCCTTCTTGTGTCCTTTGATGCTTTTTGGGGGAAAAATACCCAGATCTGAACTCCCAGCTATCAGGAGCTATGGGAAAAGTGGCTTGGGGTTCAAACCAGCCATGGAGAGAGGCCAGGAATGATCCCATGGGACAGAAGATCCTTGCCCACTGTGCCCAAGGTCTCCARTGTCTCCAGGGGAGCTGTGACTGGAGCCAAGCAGCTCCTCAGAGGTTACACGTGGGTGTTGTCACACCCGAGGGTGCAGTGACCATTCAGCATCTCCCATTCCATTTCAGGGCAATGACCAGGTCCGGTTTGAGCTGTCCTGCTATGCCCTGTGTCCCAAGATCAAGGTAAGGCATCCTAAACCTCCCCTGCCTCCCCACTGCCAGGCTCCTGGCCTCTCCCCTGCTGCTGGGAACTCTGTTTTAACACTGATGCAAATGGCCCTGCCTCATTTTACCAAGCCACCAGCTGCACACTGTGACGTTTTGGCATTTCAGGGGGCTTTAATGATCCTTAATTGACCTATTTTTACCCCAAACACCACGAGGCCACAGCRGAAACAGTACCAAGGCAGCTGCTGGATAATCGATGTTGCCTGTTTCCCCCTTGCACCCAGTGCCTGGTTAGGGTCAGGGGTTTGGTTTTCTCCCACCTTGTGTTGGGAGATCAAATTTCAGCTGAGGAACAAACACCCTGTGGGTCCTGGCTGCCTTGGCTCCCCGGGGGAARGGGGATCCAGGAGCTGCAGGAGGGTTTCTCACCTCCTGCTCCTGCCCTCCCACCAGGTTGTTGCTCCGTGGAGGCTGCCCGAGTTTTACCAGCGCTTCCCCGGGCGCCGCGAGCTGATGGATTATGCCAAGGTAGGAGCTGGTGTGGGGGCAGCTAATTTGGGGTTTTTGGGATGGCCACTTGATGCACAGGGCAGCACAAAACGCTCAGGGCAGTTATGGGATGCTCAGGGTGATCCCAAGTTGCACACCTTGATTTGGTGGGTGACACCCTGCACAATATCCCACAATATATTTGAAAGCAGCACTGCTTTCAAATCTCCTGATCAGGGCTTCTTCCCCTGTTTCCTCTATATTTTTTTGTCCTCCTTCTTTTCTAAAAGCCCCATAATCACCTGGCTATTAATGCTAACCTGCTTTCCAAGGAAACGGGTCCCAGCTCCCTGACTTGCGTAACAGACAAAGCAAATACATTCACCTTTGTTGTCCCTTCCTTTTTGAAGTACAAGTTACAATAAAACATATTAGAAGTTTTGCATCAGGTTTTTATGTGCCCACCAGGGTACCTTTCTTTTTTAGCGACTTCACGGAAATGCTTGACAACTCGGCTCAATCAATCAAAAGGGAAAAGGCAGCTCTGTGCATAAACCAGAAAATTGCTTCAGTTTTTAAATAGCTGCCGTGGAAGCTGCCTGGGTAATCTGTGGGAAGGCGAGGTGCGGAGCTGGAGGGATGTGGCGTGGGGTGAGGAGCCCTCCGAGCCCATTAGGGCCGCCGGGAGAGAGCGGCGTGTTGAGGATTGTGTTTGCCATCTGCCGTTGTATTATGAAGGGGAGAGTTTACGAGAGCTTTCCATATGTTGCCAAACAAATTGTCAAATAGGGGAGTTATTAAGAGCGCCGCGGTTTTATTATATGGCAAATGGAACATGTGTTTTGGGTTTGGGGGGTTTTGTTTGGTTGTGGGGATTGTTTTGTTTGTTTGGAAAAGAGGGGGAAAGGGAAGTGAAGTGGATTGGGGCCCTGTTCTGAGAGGAAAGGTTGTGGGGTGAGGGTTTTAGTACTTCTTGCTCTCTGCTTATCTTCAGTGTTGCAAAAAAAGGTGGCTTCCCTTCTTTTTCACGTTCAGGAGAGGGAGATGTGAGGTCAGGTCCTTTGAGCACCTGGATGTGCTCACCTTGGTGCAGGGGGAATTATGACAGGATGATGTTTGGGGCTCCACTGGTGCCAGGGAAACTGAGGATCCCGTGGCACAGCTCTTGCCACAGATTTTCTGCCCAGGGGCTGAAGCCAGCCTTACTCTGGCAGCAAATCCATGCCAGTGGCTGCTCCATCCTCACACACCAGAATGAGAACAGCCAAGCTCTCCTGGATGCTGCTCCAGGATTCCCCATCCCCACAGGCAGAGCAAAGTGGGACAGGACCTCAGAACAAGATCCCTTTTTGGTCCTGGCACCTTTGGCTCAGCAGATGTTGGGTCTGGACTTGGAGGATCCTCTTTGGAATGGGGTGAGGATGGGCTCGGTGTCGCAGCAGGGTGGGTGACATCCCAGTGGGCTCTGTTGTCAGCCTGCTGCCATCACCTCTCCTGCTAAATCCCCTCTGTATTCACCTCGTCTTCACAGGCAATTTCCCCCATTAAAATGTCAGTGGACAAACGAGCACGCTGGTGACCTTGTTAGGGAGCTGGGCTCGGTGCCACACATTGTGCTGGGGAAGCAGCCGGTGTGGGGCCACACATCCCTGGGCATGGTGTGCTCGGGGTGCCCRGGCTCAGAGGGACATTGTCACCTGCTTGGGGTGTGTCTGCTTCACCACGTGTTTGCACAACACTGTGAGGACCCATTACTGCTCCCTCAAGGCAGAGCATTAGTCCTCTTTAAGCTCCAGAGTGTCCTGGGGATTTGGGGGACTCATATCCCTCGTGTCACCTCCCCTTGTGAAGAAGCCTGGCTGGGGAATCATAGAATTGTGGAACATCTTGAGTTGGAAGGGACCCACAGGGTCACTGAGTCCAGCTCCTGGCTCTGTAAAGAACACCCCAAAAATCCCCCCACGTTCCTGAGGGCATTGCACCATCCTGGACCTGCACTAGGAAAATCTGATGCTGGTGTCCCCATCTCTGGGGTTTGTGGGGTGCTCTGGGACCCTTCCCAGCCTGTGGGAGGGCTGGGGTGGCCGATCAACCCCCAGTCACAGCGTGTCCCTGATGTCCCCATTGGGGTGGCACCTGTGGTGCTGCTCAGGGTCACATGGGAGCCCACCTTGCTCTGCCTCGTTGGTGGTCAGGGGCTGTGCCTTTGTGGTTTTGGGGCTGATCCTGCTGGGAACCAGTATCAGCGAGGGCTGGATTTCCCTACAGGCTCTCTTACCCTCACTCTCCTTCTCCCGGCAGAAACACGGGATCCCAGTGCCCGTGACACCTCAGACACCCTGGAGCATGGATGAGAACCTCATGCACATCAGGTGAGGAGCTGGGCAGGTGGGGAGCTCCTATAGGGCGAGGACTCAGGGTCTGGGGCCCCAACCCTCTCCATATTACATGTCCAGAACAGCCCTTTGCACATCCYTTATCCCAGGCTGCCCCACCACACRCTGACCATGGGTGCCTYCAAATCCTCCCTTTCTRTCTAGTTGTCCACATTCCACATGGCAGCTCCTGGGCTCTCCCAAGCCTGCCTCTCCTTGCAGGGGTGCCACTAAAACACCCTGGAAATCCACAACGTGTACTTAAGTCCATCCTCATGGGGTTGTTGGGAGCGGGGGTCTCGTCCTGGTGGGTTTTGGGGTTGCAGACGCTGCAGTGACTTCTCTCTCCTTCCCTGCCTGCTGCAGTTACGAAGCCGGGATCCTGGAGAACCCCAAGGTAATCGATCACGGCCACCCTGCCAGCACGGCAGCCGCGGGGCCGGGGGCGTCTCGTGTCTTTGCAGCCTAATTGGAAATTTCACGGCGGGGCCGTTCGTGTGCGCGGGGAGTTCCCGCCGCCGCCCCGGCCCCTCCGCCTTCCCCTCGGCGTTAATTGCAGCGTGAATAGGGAAGGGACCGATTCAGGGTGACACCGRCGGGGACAATGTCGCGGGGCAGCAATAAAGGAGCAGTTAGACAGATGAGGTGCTGGTGGGAGAGTCAGAGTTGGTGCCGGAGGTTCGGGCTGTCCCCTGCAGCTCGGGTCCTCTGCCCGCGGCTCGCCCAGCTCCCCGTGCTTTCTCAGCCCGCTAATCCACGGGGATGCGGGGTTAAACCTCCCCTTTTGGGCGCTGTTGGAGACCCTGAGGGCATCCGTGGGGCCACCAGCTCCGGGTACCAACAGGGACTGCGGCGGGCGCTGCCGGTGACAGCGGCGCATCTCCGGCCGCTCCGAGCGGGGTTCGCGGTGCTGCCGGCGCTGTTCATGCTCCAGCGGGTCACGGCGCCCGGCCGCTATTTAAACTATCCATCAGCACTAATTAGACAGCCCGRGGAGAGGAGGGGAAGGCAGGCGGACAGGGAGCGGAGCCGCCGGAGCCCCGCGGCCGCAGCCGGCTCCCGCAGCGGGGCTGACGCGTGCCTGCGGCGGGGGCGACAGCCAGGGGAAGGGGACAGGGGGTCCTGCTCCTCCTTTGGTGCCCTCCGGAGCGCTGTCTGTGGGTCAGGCTCTGCAAAGCCGGGCTCCCGTGCGGTCTCATCTTCCAGGAGTTGGCACCGGGATGGGTGTTGTCTCCAGTTGGAGATAGCACGGGACTGATCCGCACCCATCCTGACCCACCCCGCCACACCTAGGGCCTCTCCTCTCCTCTCGGGGTGGACCCCACTCTCCAGGCTCTGCCCAGCTCTGCCAAGCCTTCTCCCTTCCCAAAACCAGCTGGAAAACGGGGCTGACCAGCGCCCTGACCCCATCCATCCCTGAGCATCCTCTGCTCGGGCGCCTCACCCTGTGACAGCGCTGGGAGGTGGCTTCCAGGAGCGCGGTGTCACTGCTGTCACTGTCACTGCTGTCCCCWTCCCCGGGCCGGGAAGCAGTGCTGGGCACAAGGTGGCCGTGGCAGGATCCGGGGTGCCAGGCACGGCGGGCTCCCCTCCCCAAACCCCSGGGACCTGCCAAACGCAGGGATTTGAAAGCAGATGGTTGAGCTATTTTCTGCCTCTGTGAGGCCCGATTGAAGGGCAATGAGGCAGCTAATGTGGAGAAAGATAGAAATTTACTTGCTTTAACTTCATATGGCACTCTGAAAGAGTTCATTCAGTCCCGGGCACAACAATATCAGCCGGATGAATAAACCATTTGCGGCATCGATAGCTCTGCATCATGGTTTACTTCATGGACCATTTGCTTCCAATTTCTTCTCTTCTTGCCCCGTTTTTCTTGCTTCTTTCTTCCCCCCTCCCTCTCTCTCTTTGCACACACTCTTCCTT
>NW_026623667.1:273946-285753 GCF_030028575.1 Malurus melanocephalus
TTTCCCCTTTTTTTTTTTTCTCTCTCCCCTTTAAAGATGACATTGCAGGACTAGCCCCCCTGCGGGGAGGGATAAATAGAAGGCATTGATACACTGCAACAAACTATTTGTCATTTGAACTGTGCTTTTAGGAGAGAGAATAAAAAGAGGACAGACTYGCACCGTAATGATGGAATGCAAGCCAAATGTCACTTTTATTTCTATTTAGTTATTTTATTTAATAGGGGTTTTCATAGTTGGCTCGGAAAATTGGAAACTACCTGACTTTGACTTCCAATGTTTAGTAAAGAGTTTTTAATACTTTCCGGTATTTTTTCTTCCAACCCCTCCACCTTTTCCTTTTGAACTCAAAGTTTTTCATCATCTCTCGCAGGTTCATCYACTTAATAAGTGTGATCAGGGCTAGGAAAGGCCAGACGATGTAAAATTGAAATCCACAGCCCGTGTAATCTGTGCGTGGGGGCACGGGGGAGGYGCGCCTGCCTGCCAGCACCTCTCCCTTAAAACGAGGGAAAGGGGCAAGAATGACAAAAAATGGGGACTGAGGGGGGTTTTGCTGCAGCGTGTGCTTGGGTAGCCGTGCCTTTATTCCCAGGGTTGGTATTGGGATGTGCACCCCAGGGTTTGGGGTGAGGCAAAGGGGGTCCTTCAGTGTGGAGGGTGGGACAGGGTGCTTGCTGGAGTTCCCTCAGGTGCTGGCAGTGATCCAGCAAATATAAATTCATTTGGATAAAAATAAATGGAGGTTTTAACTAAAATTATTACTGCTTGCCTGGAAAAAATTTTAGATGAAACCGTCTTCTGTAGAGAAATTAATTTTCCTTTTAAGAAGCTTAAWTTTTTTTTGGAGCTATCACTTTAGGTTGGATTATTATGCGTACTTTTTTTCCTAACTTGCTTTCTACCTTATCATTTTTTCCTTTGCTGGAAAGCAAGAGAAGGGAGGAAAAGGGACATTTAAAGGTGCCCTCCATTCCAAACTATTCTATAATTTGATAAAGCGAGAAGGAAAAAGGAAAAGAGGAACAGGGGAAGCATGGGCAGGTGCAGGCAGGGTCGCAGTGCCCAGAACTGCAGCTCTGTCCAGCAGGGTTTAGTGGGAAATACCAGGTTGCCACCTTTTAAAAGGCTTCCTGGTGGTGCACCCCCTTCCYCCTCCACCTCCAGGAGCTGTGGAGACAGGAGTTTGCAAACACCAAGCTGAAAGTATTTTGGGGTCAGCCTGTGCAGTCCCATCATGGGTGAGTGCCGAGGAGGCCACGTGAAATTGCAAAGCATTTGCTCTCTGGGACGGAAAGCTTTTTTATATCATATTTTACCCCTCCCTCTTCTTCTGGCACGCACTTCAATTGCAGCAATTCACCATCAGCACCCGAGCCTCCGCTGGCCTGGCTCTGATGGAGATAAGATGCCTCTTCCCTATAAATCTCAAGGGAAAGAAAAAAAAATATACATAAAGGTTGATGTGCTCTGAAATGGGTTTTTGCTTTGTCGCTCTATTTTCCCCCGTGTGTATTAACCCCGGGGACACCACCAAAGAGCCGGTGTGCCGGGAGCACCTGCAGGGGTCAGGTCTCCTCATTAGTTTTTTCGGTCAGCGCCGAATAAGGCCGGCCGTGGTGCGGGGAYGCGCTCGCCCGCCCGCCCCGCCGCTCGCCGCCAGCGTCCCGCTTTTCCCTGCCTGACTTGCTTCTTCTCCGCAGCCATCCCGCCTCCAGCTGTGGGGGCGTTGGAGGAAAAGATGAGATCAAGTTGAGGGGAAAAATTGGCTGATTCTGCCAACCCCTTTGTTGCCGGGGCCCCCGGTAAGCGCCGTGCCGGTGCTGCGATTTGGGATGGGGGMGCGCCCCAGGGAGGGGGATGTGCTTTGGGATGGGGTTGGGGCTGCCAGCAGTGTTGGGCCTGGCAGTGCCACTGACTGTCCCTCTTCTCTCCCTCTCCCTGCAGCACCAGGCTCCCCCCGGGCTCTACACCAAGACCTGTGATCCGGCCAAGTCTCCTGACACCCCGGATGTGCTGGAGATCAAGTTTGAGCGGGGTAAGAGCTTCCTTGCTGCCAGATCCTCGTGCCTGGACCCCAAGACAAGTCCCAGTGCCCAGCCGGGACCCTGGCAGGTCCCCTGGCAGCAGGGACCATCCCCAGGGTGGGGACAGATGGGGCTGAGGATGGGGGCTGTGGGATGGGGTGTGCAGAGGGYCTGGGGGGATCTCAGGGGCTTTCTGTGACTTTTTGGGAATGCAAAAGGGTCTGAACCCCTCAGCAGCCATCGAGGCGCAGTGAGCACGGCGTCCCTCTCCTGCAGGTGGCACACAGGTGGCTCTGGGGACATGWAGGTGATGCTGKCTAGTGTAAGAACTGGGGMGATAGCCCAGCAGGATTTGGCTGGYGATGCCATCTTGAAGGCGACAGGGATGCTCTGTCACATCCCTGGGGACACATGGCAGGGCCTAGCTCTGGCGGGGACACTGGGCAGCATCTCCACCTCTGCCAGCTGCCACCATCCCCGTGCCACCATCCATCCTGGCAGCAGCAGCGGCGAKTCCGGGGCAGGCTGGGGGGAGACCCCGCTGGGAGGGGACACCCCCTCCCCACCGCCAGCCTCCCCGCTCCATTATAACGATCCCCCCGCAAGGAGCAGCCCCCCTCCCGGCAGCCCATTCAGCCCCTAGTTAATTTATTTGAAGTTTTAATCTAATTATTAACTATTTCAAAGGCTAAGCAGCTTTCGGCAACAACAGCCCCGACAACGTCGGCTCTTGGCCGGGCGGACCCCGGCCGATATCCCGGCGGAGGATGCGGAGAGAAAGAGCYGGGGCGAGGGGAGGGCGCGGGGTGGGGGGGCCCGAGCCGAGCAGCAGCTTAAGGTTCATTATTGCCGCGAGTTTACATTTAATAGCAATTTACAACTGAGTTTATAAACCCCTGGAAAATAGGGGGTTTAAGGGAGGGGGGCGGTGGGGGGGAGCTGACAGCCCCCGTCACTAGACAGGGCTCTCGCGGGCGCCCATATAATAAAGACTAGAAAGGGAGGCATTGAGGCTGATTGGCAACTGATAGTGCGTTAAATGGTAATGAGGAGGGCAGATGGAGGGGGGATTAGCCTCCAACTCCGCACYGCTTTTCTTTGTGGGCCCCGCAGCCCCCTTGTCAGCTTCCTAATACATTTATTGCTCATTTCACACCGCTAAAGAAAAATGCCTCTTTCTATTCAGCATCCCCCCCTCCCCAACCACCACCATCCCACTCCGCTCCGCTTTGCTCCTGCCCAGCGCCCTTAAATTAAAAAAAAAAAAATTTAAAGGGGGGGAAAAAAAAAGAAAAGGTGCAATAATTAATTCATGGCGGGGAGCACCCCGCCGCGGGGTGCGTGTGCGTGCGTGTGCGAGCAGCMGTGCCCCGGTGTGGGGGTCCCCCCCAGACACCCCCCGTGCTGGCGAGGGAAGGAGGGGGGGCACACATTTGTCACTCTGTCCCCCCTCCCCAGCAAGGGCTGGTGGGACAGAAGGTGCTGCGCTGTAAGACAATTGCGGAGCGTGAAATTCAATTAGTTAAGGGCCTGGTTGCAATTTCACAGGCCCTAAAAAAAAAGAGAGGGAGAAGAGAGAGGAAAAGGGGGGGGTGACGTTTTTATGGCCTTTTTTATTTATTTATTTCGCTCCTCTCCCGAGGTGGGTCCCCCTCCCCTCTTCTCCCCCTCGCACCAGCTTGGATATGCCTTTTTAAGAAGTTATTTAGAGTTCATATCTGTCACATCTATTTAACGCCCCTGGGATGATGTTCCGGGGGGATCCTGACACCGGCTGATCCTGCCCATCCTCTCTCCCCGCCTCTGCAGGTGTCCCAGTGAAGGTCACCAACACCGGGGATGGAGCCACTCGTTCCTCGGCCCTGGAGCTCTTTGTGTACCTGAACGACATCGCGTGAGTGCCACCCTGCCYRGCTGGCAGAGGGGACAAGGGCAGYGTCCCCAGGGTRCCCAGGGTGGGGTGGGAGCAGGATGCTCATGGCAAACACATCCTTGTGARCCCAAGGGTGGTGGTCAGTGTGAGGATGGTCCCAACTGGGTCCCAGCTGTGCCAAAAATGCCAGCGAGCAGAGCTGGGCACCAAGGCCAGGAGCACAAGGGTATAAATAGCTCAGGGTTTTGCTGGCTGTGCATGAGGAGGGTTAAAAAGTCCTCTGAACCCTCTCTGAGTCACCCACATGCCCCAGCTGCCTGCCCACTGCAGAGGTTGAGCCCCTGGGCATCCTCTCCCTTTACTCCTGCACCCCCTGCTCCAATATCTCCTCTCCACCGAGTTGTTTTCCTCACTGTCCATCCCTCTGACCCCACTCTCACACCCACCCGTGCCCCACTGTGCTGGCACTGCTGCAACTTCCCTTCTCCTCACAGCGGCAAGCACGGGGTCGGGCGCATCGACATCGTGGAGAATCGCTTCGTCGGGATGAAGTCCAGAGGTGAGCCCGCCCTGCCCCAAAAAGAGGAAAAAATGGGAAAACCGTGGTGGGGTGTGGTAGGTGCTGAGTAATCCGGGGGTGCTTTGGTTCAGGTCACAGCAGCAGCCCTCAACCTTTCCCTCCCCATCAGATTTTGGCAGACATTTCCCTGTGGCAGGGACTTCTTGTAGCTCTCCAGTGACAGCAGCTGCCCACTCACTGCCACTGCTGCCACCAGCCCTGGGGTCCCAGTGCTCCAGGGGAGACTGTCCCCATGGCAAACACAACAGGCTTTGGGATTATGGGGGAGATGCTCATGGGAGGTCCTGGATGGTGCCAGACTCTCTGATACCAGTACAAATCACAGGAGGTTGATTCAAGTCACTGAGAGGTTTGGTTTTTTTAAAAAAGACTAATTCTTCGATTTATCTACACATTTTTGAGGCCGTGACTCTTAATATTGATCTTCCATTGGGATCAATTTCRTTGGAAACCTCTGGAGGCAATGAATTTTCCTGTACAAAACTGAGTAAGGATGTGGCTYAGCATCGTTTCCCAAGTTTTTGATCCAACTCTTTTGTTTTAARCCTCATTAATACCTAATTAGATGCTCCCTTTCTTTAAACTTGCCCTCTGTGCAGGGCAGCAGCAAATATTTTGGTGAGACTAAGCCTGCGGTCTTCCCCCCCACGGCAGGACACCGGCATCTGCTGCAAAAGGCGAGAAACAAAACCCAAAATCATTTGAGCTGAGTTTGAATAATCAAATTAAAACCAAAAGAAGGAAGGAGAAAACCCCGACCCGTGCACGCCAGCCTGCGCAATTGCATGCAGGATGCTGAGTAATTTGTCAAAATCTGTTTTATTTTTTTTTTAAGAGCCGCTGACACGCTGTAGTGACCCTTCCAGCATTTAATAATTTCTCTAAACCCCATTTAACTGTCATGTCTATCTCCCGTGTGACATCTCGGAGCGATCGCTGCCGTGTTTGTGTGCTGGCGGGCRCGGGAGCACCGGGGGGTTCTGGGGACAGGGGTGAGACCTCAGAGTGGGTTCCCTGCAGGGATGAGATCCTGGGGCAGCCTCCCCCTTGACTTTGAGTAGGATCCTGCCCAAATTGGCTTCTTGGGATTGAGAGAAACATCCCAGAAATCTGCTCGGAGAGATGTCCTGTGGGATGGAGGGAGAGCTGGGAGGGGAGCAGGGCAGAACAGGAGGGTTCTGTGGGTCCTTACCCCCTCTGGGCTTTTGGGGTGCAGGGCAGCTCAGCGTGATCCCACCACTGCCTGGAGCATTTTGGACCCTAAATGGGCTTAGGATCAATGGTGCAGAAGATGGGATTTGGGCTTGGAGGAGACAATCCCTTAAAACCCAGCAGTGTGTTGTGGCCCTGCTGATTTGGGGTGCTGTAAGGGAAACTGAGGCAGGGGCAGCAGAGCTTTCCTTGTCGTGGAGATGGCAGCGAGGGTGCCTCCTCTCCTTCATCCCCCAGTCCCAGGGAGTTGGAGAAGAGAAAAACTCATTTGCATTGATTTTTACTAAACTCCTAATTGAGCTTCGTTAAGGCCTAATGGGCGAGGGGCGCTCAGAACGCACCCACACCAGCCTTTTAAGCCCTATTAACTCGTTTTTTCGGTATTTGTTTTAGTGGGAGGAGGGTGGCTAATTACGGGGTGCCAGGGGCCGCTCGGGGGGCGCGGCTCGGCCGGGGGCTCCGGGCTGCAGCGGGAGCACGGCCCTGCTTCTCCCTCCCTTTCACATCCTCATTATCAAATTATCTTTTTAACTCCGAAGGGGGGCTAATTAAGTGAAGTAAATGAAATCAGTGGGGAGGAAGAGAGAAGGAGGGGTCTGCCGCTGCCAAAAGCTGAGCGCTGCCGTCGGCTGGGGTTTTTCCYCCCCTTGGCTTTCTCCTCCTTTTTCTCTTTCCTCCTYTCGATGCTCTGAGCTGATGRAGGGAGGAAGTGGAAAATCCCTTCYYTGTAATGAACACACACCAGGCCAAATTCAGCCTCTGAGCTCAGAGCAGGGGTAGAAATTGGGGCAGCATTTTCCCATGGGCACAGCATCGCCCTGCCCTTCCCCTTGGGAAGGCGCCACATCCCTTCCTGTCCCACGGGTGACGTCGGGAGTGACAGCCTGCACTCAGCACGGCGAAATTGCTCGGGTGGAGGTGAAGTGACAGCCGAGGTTACAAATTAGAAAATTTTAAGTAGCGGCAGCTGTCTCCTTGGCTGCCCCCCTTCCCCAGCAGTAATTATGGGGTGATTGAAGCATCGTCGGGATGCAGTGCTGACACCTCTGTCTTTTTCCTGTAAACAGGGGGCGATGAAAATAGACACTTGGAGATGCTGCGAGTGTCACTTTGAAGGTGTCTCTTGTCTCCTCGGCAGCGGCGAGGCTGGAGAGTGGCTGTCAGCTGCCCTCCCTCCCCTCTGCCCCGGCTGACACGCTCTGCTCCTGTCCTCCAGCACCCGCGATGGGCAGGAGGTGGAGGTCGAGGCATGTCCCCAAATCTTCAGCCCAAACTGCCCTTAACACCTCCCAGGGGAAGGAGAGGGGATGTTAACTGTGTTAGTGGTGGCTCAGCTCGGCGGGCAGGGGCTGCAGGGACACGGAGCCGCTCTCTGTGCCCGTGGGSACAGCCGAGGGTTGGTGTTAACTCGGCTGGCTGTTCCTGCAGCACCGAGGGAGCTGCTGTTTGGGGAGAACCTGAGCTGCCCCAGGGCTGTGACATCAGTGGGATGGCAGAGGAGGGGCTGGCTCTCCTTGGGGACAGCAGGGTTGTGTTCTGTGGCTGTAGGAAATCGCTGACAGTGCTCAGGATGTGTCTGATGGAAGGGGCTCGGGCTGAGTGCTTGCAGCTCCTGTTGTGGGACAGTGCCCACACTGGGACAGGACATGCTGAGCTTTGCCACTCTCAGAGCACTGAGAGAGCAGAGCCTGGTGAAATTCTGAGCCCTGTGGGTCCCTCGGGGCTGGGGCTGGTTGGGGACACATTCCCTTTCAGTGGGGACAGTTTCCTTCAGGGTTCCATTGTGCCCTTTGCCGTTCCCATGACTGTGCCACAGCAGATGCCACTGTGGGGAGGGACATCCCTGCAGGCAGGCAGGGGACAGGGCCATGCTGSTGGGGCAGCCCTGGCCACAGACAGGTCACAGCCTTTCCCATCACAAATTCACTGCCAGACCAGCTCAGCATTTCCCCATGGCATTTCCACCTGCATCCAACTCGGGTGGGAGCACTGCCCAGCCATACTCAGCATTCAAACCCCAAATAACCACATTCTTTTAAACCCCAAATAACCACATTCTGCACAAAAACAAGCCCTGAACGGCTGCAACAAAGGAGCAGCTTGCTGAAATAATTAAACACCCTCCATCCCCAGGCCTTGTGCAATGCGGGGGGCTGCAGGAAGGGACTTGGGGAGGGAAGGCCTGCCAACCCTAAAGGAGGTTGCCCTCCCAGCCCCCAGGTAGCCCCATTGCCTCCCAGGGGAGAGGAGGGTGTTTCAGGCCCCGCTCTCCCCGCGCCTGTGCCCCGCTCGTTCCGTTAATTACAGGTTTTCAGCCGCAGACCGTTGGGCACGGACGGGTGGGGGGATCGGTTCCCAAACCCTGTCATTTAGCCTCGTCAGAGTGCCTCTTCAAAGAGGGGAATCTAGAAATTTTCTCCGCAAGGTGCGGAGTGGACTGTCTCGGCCCCAGCATGAATATAATGACAGATGCATTTTACAGCGAGCYGAGACTGAATGCGCTCGACCACGGCTCCTTCTGTCAGCCAAGTCATTATTTTTTGTCATTTGCTGACAGTTTTGGTCTCATTCGCTTCTCTCTCTTTTTCTGCTTTTCCCCCTGCCTGGAAAAATGGTTAGGTATCTATGAGACCCCAGCGGGGACGATCCTATACCACGCGCATTTAGATATCGAGGCCTTCACCATGGACCGCGAAGTGCGGAAAATCAAGCAGGGGCTGTCGCTGAAATTCTCGGAGCTGGTGTACAACGGTAGGTGCAGGCCAGTCCTACCACTGCAGCATCCTCACAGCTCCCTCCCCATCCTCCCTCGTGGCTGGTGGATGCTGCAGGGGTGGTAAAATTCAGGTGTGGATTTTGAGGCTCCTCCCCGGGGAGAAAGGTGGGTTTGGGTTGAGCAAAACCCCACCCTGAGTCTGCTTTCCTGGGAGGGAGCTCTGTGCCTGCCTTTGGGAGGCAATGCCAGCTTCCASGGGGGCTTTCTTATGGCATCTCTTCCAGCCCAGTGCCACCACTYCATCCCAACAAGCACATTTGGATGTAACCCGCTGTCCTTTTGTCCCCTGTCGTGTCACCTTTCTTCATCCCACCCCTGCCTGCTTTCACCCCACGCACCCGCAATATGGGGCACCCAAACTCCTGGCACAGGGTTTGACCTGCAAAGCTGTCTCTGTGCCCTGGCAGAGCAGCACACGGGGGTCTCTGGAGGTGCRGGGTGAAGGGTCCTGGCTGTGCTATGCGGTGCACAGCCCACACAGKGGCACTGCGGCTTGGGGCTCCCGGGACAGCGCTGCCTGGAGAGGGCTGGGACCCGCAGGGGACGAGGGGACACTGGCTCAGCCCGGCAGAGAAGCCCTGTGTCCTTCCTCCTGTGGAAAATCGCGAGTTGAGTTTGAGGGGTCTCAGCTCAGCGTTTCCCCTGTGCACCCCAGGGGGAGAATCAACCCCGACCCAGCCTCTGGTGCGAAGTTGAAGGAAATAGGATAAGCCCAAAATGCCCTGAGTGAGCTCAAAACCCCACTGCCCACCCCTGGGTGCTCAGTTCAGTGCTGGCATCCCTGGAGACCCCRCACCAGGGAGATTCCTGCCCTGTTTATCATTTATAGGTCTTGATTTCTCAGCCTCCCACAGATTTTCAGGTGTTTCTAACCACAAGRGCTGGGATGATTCCTGTGGGGTCTTCCATGGGGAGATATCCTGGAATAATCTGGCTGTGGGATCTCAGGCTTTGGGCAGCAGCAGATCCAGCAGGGCTGGCTCAGGCTGTTTTCTCCCCTGTAGCTCCTGGTGCCTGTGCTTGTCACCTTCCCCTCCAAGGACATTCCCTCGACMACTGGCATTTAATGCCTGAGCCCTTTTGCTGCTTAAATCATATTTTAGGACCCTTACAGGGGCTGCAGAAGGCTTTGCTACCTTCCTCTTGGATCACAGCCCCTGCCCTCATTCACTCCCTGGTGCCACTCTTGCCTTTGGCCGTTTTTATTAGACTTTTACCTGGGCTGCCTTTATTTTTACCCTTTTTTTCCTAGTTTAGCCATAAACCTGTTTGTTTGCCTATTTCTAACCACTCTCTTGTTGTGCAGCCGCCAAGTTAAAGCCCCACTCGTGGTTTCACTTCTGCCCTCCCACCTTTGCCAGCCAAAGGCTGCTGTTTCCCTGGCTCCACATGTTGAATCCCCAGGGATTTCCATCCCAGCCTTCCCTGCCAGCCACTCTTGAATCCAAGGAACAGCCCCAACAGGGTGCAATAAACACCCGTGGGTCCCCCCCAACCCCATGCCGGAGGCCAGGCTTTCAAGCTCACCTTCCTTTAACACCTCATTATTGCAGCTAGCCCCGTTTTTAGGAGAATTAGTGTTTATCTTCCCCCTGTTCCTATTGATCCCATTGTGGAGGGGTGGCTTTGAAGCCAATTCCCGTCCTTTCCAGGTGCGGAAATGCCATTGTCCCCCTGCCTGCGCGGTGATTAGGGCAGGATGGTGGGAAGGATCATTAAGGGGGATCGCTTCCAGTGTCTGCGGTGGGGGGTCGGGAGAGAGGGGATGCTTCCTCCCACCTGGAGCTGTCAGAGTCAGGATTTAAGCAGCTGGTTATTATTTTAATGTGTCTGGGGCTTATTTTTACAGGGATTTTTTTACATCAATCCTGATATTTGCAGAGCCGTACCTGGAGGGTGGTCACCAAAAAAAAAAAAAAAGAGTGTATTTGCCTGGAGCCGGGGTTCCTGCTGGCATGGCAGTGCTGATTTCGGGGCAGGAGTCCCTGAAATGCCTGGGAAGGGGTCCCCAAGCCCCCCGGCCACACCGGTTGGTGGTGAGGGGCTGTAGGGCTGTGGAGCAGAGCCCGGGGACGAGGCTGCAGGGTACGGCCCTGCTCAGGGGCTGGCGAGGTCAAACAACAAAAGAAATTGTTTGTTTCTTTAATGGCTTCGGCCCCCGAGCCCAGCTGGGAAGGGAAAGGTGAGAGGGCACCGGTGTGAGATGGGAGAGATAAAACCTGGGGATGACCGGGGGGCGGTGAATGGGCTCTTTCTTTCTCCACCTCTATCTCCTTCTACATCTCCCCGGCTGTTATTCCAGGTCTCCGAGGGCTCCCCGGCTAATTACCCTGCTTAGGGACAGGAGGGGACATGGGGCGGGAGCAGGCAGCACCGCGGCCCCTCCGTGCACCTGCAGTGCCCACAGCTGCTCCCCAGGATGTGTTTGGGGGGTTGGTGTGACTGTACATCACCCCARCACCCAGCCTGGGCTCCAGCTCAGGGGATTTGGGCTACCAGGGGCTGCTGTCCCCGCTGGAGCCAGGGCAGGAGCGGAGATTAGGGTTAGGTGGAGATTTCTGGGGTGCCAGCACTGGCTCCCCACTTCCCACCAGCCCCTCGTGCTGGGACCGCAGTGGGGACCAGTTAAATTCCCCCACAAGGGGCAGCAGGGACAAGCTGAGCCTCGCTGACCTTTTGGGGACTGGAAAGATGGGGAGCCAAGACACCTGCACCCCAAARCACAGCCCAGTKCAGCCCCAGTGCCAGCCYGGGCTGGGTGATCCGAGGGGAGCGCTCTGCTCTGCGTCCCTCTGGGAACTGCTGGGGTGACTGCCCCACTGGGGCCCCATGGCTGAGTGGGTTTCCCTTCAGAGCTGCCTGGGGGTGAAGTGTTGCTGTGGGGCTGCATCCCACTCAGCAGAGCAGAGTCCACGAGCTGGGGTTGGCCTTTGGGGCAGATCCCTGCTCTGCYCATCCCAGGGCAGAATGGCTCATCCCCTTCCTGGGGACTGGGAGCTGATCCCCCCAGTTGTGTGTTCATCCCACTGACCCCTCTCTGCCCTCAGGCTTCTGGCACAGCCCCGAGTGTGAGTTCCTGCGGGAGTGCATTGGGCGCTCACAGGAGCCGGTGGTGGGCACCGTCCGCCTCTCCGTCTTCAAGGGCCAGGTCTACATCCTGGGCAGGGAGTCCCCACGGTCACTCTACAACGAGGAGCTGGTCAGGTGAGTGGCGTTTGGGGGACCAGGGTGGGCAGGAGTGGTGACAGCGAGCATCCCATCCCCATCCCATCCCCGTCCTGTCCCCATTCCCATCCCATCCCCATCCCATCCCCATCCCATCCTCATTCCCATCCTCAT
>NW_026623667.1:286537-288562 GCF_030028575.1 Malurus melanocephalus
AAAAAAAAAAAAAAGAAAAAAAAAAGAGGGAAGAAAAAAAAGGAGGATGGAGGGGGGTGGGACGGAGGAAAAAGAGAGAGGGAGAGAAAAGCAGGGGCACTTATTCTCCCTGCGTCTCCAACCATTTTCCTTTTCTTTTTGATTTCTACATCGCTGGTTTGAAAGCCTTTGAGTGACGGCGTCACAGGAACCCGAGAGAAAGCTGTGAGAGGCAGAGCTGTGTGGAAATGCCTCTGCACAGTAGGTAGAAAGTAACGTAATTATAGAGCAGGTCAGAACCACTCGAATGAGCAAAAATAAAAGCACAGAGGTTTTTCTGTAGCCCGTCAGGGGAGGTAAAATCGTTGTAAACTCTTTTTTTTTCTTTTTTTCTCTTCTTTATTTCCCTCCACTTCCTCCTTTAAGGTTTGCGGTTTCTGGGAAATGAGCCGTGTGTTTTGGGGATGTAGGAAACTGTTGAAGCTGGGATTAGAGGGTGGCTGCTGCCTTGGGAAAGGGGATGAGCTCGGGGTTGCACTGGGGCTGCTGCAGTCATAAACCCCCAGGCCAAGTGCCAGGGATGTCCTGTTCCATCAGGCAGCCTCTCCTGCCCGGGATCCCATCCCTTTTCCAGAGCAATGTCCCTGTCTGCCACGGGACAGCYGTAGGATGTAGGATAGGATGGCTGTAGGGTGACTCTGGGACAGGRTGAGCATCCCTGAGCAGAGCCAGAGCATTGGGTGCACATGAAGGAGCACGGAGGGAAATTTGGGGCCGTGTCTCTGGCAGGGCCTGTGGAGCCTGGGCTGCTCCTGAGCCCCTTCCCGAGGGGCTGGCAGTGACYCTGAGCCCCCCAAGGCACGGCCAGCACTGAGTGAGGGGAGAGCAGCAGGGTCTGGACTCACCCACATTTCCTCCCTTCCCAAAGGGCAGGGGAGGAATCCTTTGATTCCTCCAGGGGTTTGATCCTTTTCTGGTGAGTTTTCCCCCCTTCCCCCGGGATTCCCATGGCACTGACGGTGCTTTCTCTCCACAGCATGAACGTGCAGGGGGATTACGAGCCCGCCGACGCCACCGGCTTCATCAACATCAATTCACTGAGGTCTGTGGGACGAGCAGGACCCTCCCCAGGACGGGGGAAAAGAGCCCCCAGAACCCCAGGGCTCTTCCCCTTCCTCTCTCAGGCTCTGGGGGTGCCCCGAGCGCCCTTTGCAGGCTTCCCCTGAACGGTGGGGTGCCACCAGCCCCCCCAGTACCAGCCCTGCTTAATTGCAGCCTTCCCCAGCACAGCCAGACTCGTTATTTTTACTTATTTCTCAGACCCCCCTCCCCAACTGCAGGGCTGTAAAACACGCCGCATTTACATAATGGGCTCTTAATTTTTCCTTTGCCTGTTAACTGCTTTGTTCTCGCCGATCTTCCATGTCCCCCCACTCCTCTAAGATAAATTAATTACATTATCTCGTGGGAAAAAAAAAAATAATTAAACTGTACAGGCCTTAACAAACGCCTGCTCTTCACGCCCCCTCATTCTGCTTAAATTAATTGAAAGGAAATGTGTGCTATTACTGTTAATTTACAATTAATTTTTTTTTTTTAATCCCGGTTTCCAGGCTGAAGGAATATCATCGTCTCCAGAGCAAGGTCACCGTAAAGCAGGATGAATAGCAATCAATCGCACGCGAGCCTCCCGCTCCCCTTTCTAATTTCTCTAAGAAAGTAGCACTAATTGTGGTGGCAATTTGTAATTGTAACTCGTCTCCCTGGAACGGAGTGGCGGCGGAGGTGACGGCTTTGTTATGGGGCTGCAAGTGAAATGCAATCAGAAAAAAAAAAAAAAGGGTTTGTCCATCGGAGGAAAAGTGGGGAAAGAAATAAACCCCCAGCCACGCGCGGGTCCGGCATTGAGAGCCAGGCTTTATTCCTGCCTCGTTTGTTTGCTCCTCCGGCCSGGCTTTGTGAAGTTGGTAATGGATTAAGTGGCTGCGAAGGACGTGGGGGGGTCGGTGGTACCTTGTGGGGAAGGTGGGGAGCGAGGGACGTCGG
>NW_026623667.1:289340-349551 GCF_030028575.1 Malurus melanocephalus
ACAGCAGGGAGAAAGGAAAGAGGAAAGGACCGCATTTCCTAACCGTGCAAACACTCAGCATGTGCTGCTGCTCTGCACCGCTGAGAGTGGGGAAGGACATGGTTTGAGATGTCCCCAGGACAGGAGCAGAGATGCTCCCTGGGGCTGGGGTGCACCCCTGTGCTGCTTCCCGTGGTACCCAGAGTGACTGCAGAGTGACTGGTACCCAGTGCTGCCCCATCCCAGCTGCTTCCCTACACATTTGGGGTACAGGAGCAGAGCTGCCACCAAAAAGGAGCCCATTTTAGCAGTCCTTAGGGAACTGCCAGGCCAAGTGGCCATTTGGGGACGTCCAGGCATGCCCTGCCCATCCAGCTGCCGAGCCAGCGAGTGTGACAAGCTCTGACATCACAGYTGGGAAAATAACATGTTATTTTCCCAGCTTGGATGTGACTTTCCCTGCTATTACTGGCAGCGACCATCTTGGGAGAAGAAAGCAGCAGAGGGCTGTCAGACAAGGGGAGAGAAATGGTTTTCTGGGCTGGTGGAGCCTGTCCAAACCCTGTGGGCTACGGGGAGGGGGGATGCTCTGCAGGGCCACCCCATTTCCCCCATCCCATTGTGCTTTCAGCTGTAGGTCCATGCTGGTGGTCAGCAGGTTGTTCCCTGTGTTGAGCCTGCCCTATTCATCCCCCAGCCCATTCTTAGGTGGGGGGAAAGGTTTTGGAACCTCCTCAGGAGCTATCTCCTGGGGCACCATCCACAAAATGATGGGAACAGAGCTGCTGCCCTCCCACACACCAGGGATGGATGCCGTGCTGGCCCACAGGACAACAAGTGGCCTTGGAAGCTGTGACAGTTCCCTCCCGTGCCCATCCCTGACTGGGATAGAGGTCTCCAGTGGAAAAGTGGAGTTTGAAAGAACTTGGTGCAATGAGGAGCTGATGTCTTTTATTTGGGAGGCAAAACCCAAACAAAGTGTGTCAGCAGAAGTTTCTTGTTCTCTCCCAGCTCCCAAGATGTGGTGGTTTCTCAGTTTCCTGGTGTCCTTCCACCCCGTTGTGCCTCAGGGAGGTGTTTTGGAGGCTGGGACTGACAGGTGGGAAAGGCAGTGGGTGAACAACTTCTAAACCACCAGGAACTCCCCAGCAGAGACATTTTGGGGAAAATACTTTGGGCTTTCAGGGTGGCAGGCTTGTTCCTGCAACCCACCTGGATGTCAGCAGTGACCATGGGCTGGGGGCTCTCCATTGCCAGGGCAGAGCTGCACTGGGAAGGGCCCAGAGATGGGACCTGGGTCACTGCTGGGCTTTGAGGCTCTTCTGGACATCCTCCCACAGCATCACCCATCTCAGCCAGCACTGAGGCAGCYCCCTGCCACCCTTAGCTCCCCGGGGATGCCTTTGGGAACCTGCACCCCCTCTTTGCACCACGGGTTGTGCCCTGGGGCTGCTCTGCCGCCCTGCCAGGCTGCGGGGAAGGGCTGGTCCAGGGTCACTGCAATCGATATCTCATCTGCAGGCTCTCCTAGCGGAAGTGATGGTATATTGGAACATGGTAATGGCTCTTGTCTAGTGGAAAAGGCTAATCTTCCCCAGCTGTACGGGATCTCCGCAGGTGTCCTTTGGCTCTCCCCGCTGCCACCAGCCCTGCCAAGGAGCAGACTCGCTGCTTTAAAGATATAGCACTTCAATTTGCTGCTGTCCTGGGGAGGGAGAGCTGCCTCCAGCCTGTCCCCATGGGGCACAGAGTTGCGTCTGGGGCTTCCCGGTGAAGGACTGGCACCCCCGGTGTCACCACACAGCAGCTCGCATTTGCTGGGCCAAAAAGGAGAAGGTGATGTGTTCTCCACAGGGAGAGGAGGAGGAGGATGTGGGGATGATGCCAAGAGAAATGAGGACCCCCAAAGTGCCACCTGCACGTGTGGGTGAGAGGCAGGGAAAAGCAAGAGTGGCAGCTCCTTGCTGTTAGTTTGGGTTCTGTGCTGCTTGGTGGGACTCCCCACTTGGAATTTATCCTGTTTTGCCCATCCCTCAGAAYTGCTGCAGAGCCAGGTCTTCCCTTGCCCTTCCTGTTGTGTGTCACACCCAGATGGGCTCTGGGCCCAGGGGGTCCTGTTTTTGGAGCTGACCAGCCAGCCCTGGCTATCACATCCTGCTGCATCCCCATAGCATAATCCATTTTCCCGTTTCTCTGGAGGCAGAGGTAATTACCAGGTTTAAGGTTTATTATGCACATGGATTTTAGCATGAMTTGCCAAGAACAGCTGAGAACAATGCACAGGTGTGGGCAGCACATCCTGGGGGCTCAGGCATGGCCATGGAGTGTGGAAMCCCCAGATGTGGGCTGTGAAATGGGGAGCCCAAGGGCTTGGTGGGGGCCCATCAGAGGCTGAGTGATCATCAGATTCCAAAAACGTCATGCCAAGGGCTGGGCTTCTTGGGGGACAGGGATTTTTCCTGCAAAAGTCAGTAAGGATAGATGGGTTTTAAGAGAAAATTCCCAGAGAGACAGAGCATCTGTAGGACTGCTGGGTTTTGGCCTAAACTTCATTTTCTTGGGCAAAGAAATGGATCACTGGGTCCGTGCAAGTGAAAAAGATGATGTTTTGACAGAGGGAAGCCAGGAGGTCTCGTGTGGTTGTGCCTTGTGGGAGTGTCCATATCACATCCCTTCTCGGGGCTCCATCTCCCATCTGTGGGGTGTGCASGAGGGRACCCCGGACCACCCCTCCCRAAGGAGCRACAGAAAATCCTCTTGYKYTCCCCGGCATCACGTCATTYTGTGCAGATGGTGTTCCCTAGCYCTGGACGWTGTCCCCTCAGCAGGGACACTGGASCACTCATGGGAAAACCACGGAATTCCCCAGGATGAGCGTTTGGTTCCCGTTTCCCTTCGGAGATGCGGTTCCTGGGGGCAGAGGAGGAGCCCCGGGCTCCTCTCTCAGGTCACGGGGCTGCAGCACAGCACTGCCGGGAAATATTCCCATCTTTCCGAGGCAAAGCCATCCCCCCGGTGAGGTTGGGAGTCGCCGCTGGTGAGCTTCCCAGGCGAGGGGGTGATGGTGGCCTTTGTAAAGCCCTTAACAAGGTGGCTTTGTCTCCCCGTTTAACAAGAAGCTCCCTCGCTCCTTCCCCGGGAGTTTCCCAAAGCCGGGTCCCTGAAAGCCAGCTTTATGCCGGGGACACGCTGCCGTGGGGCCGGCGGGGATCACAGGGACACAGGGGCCCTTCTGCACGCCCCTGACAAAGGCTGCCCCGGGGGGACAGAGCGTCAAAGCTCAGCCGGCTCGGGGAGGGACAAGGGACCCACAGAGGAGGCTGCGGTGTGAGCCCAGCGTCCATCTGGTCACTCGATCGTGGCAGGGCAGCGAGCTGGGGATGCTCGGGGAGGGCCAGGGGGGTCCTGCTGCTCTGTCCCCCCGGAGAGGGGGCGCGGGGAGTGGCTGGGAAGGGACAGGTAGGTTTTGTTGGCCGCAGGTAACCGGATCCGCGGCCGTTGGTGCCTTCGTGCCCTCTGCTCCGGCTGGGGCGGGGGGTGAGAGATGGGAGGTGGGAATGAGGAGCTGAGGGCTGGAAACTGAGACCTCCATTCAGAAGGGATGCTGCCCATCAGATGGGTGGGAATGGGTTCGGAGAAAGCCTCCAGGTGTCCCTGCTCCTGTCTGGACCAGGGCAGGTGCAGCAGCAGGAAGGGACCACTGGGAGCGATTCTTGGCTGTGAGGGGCATCCAGAGCATCTCCCGGCCCAATGTCAGCATCCAAGCTCCCCTCTCCCACCTCCTCTCCCTCYCCTGAGGGTTTTGCCGGCCTCTGCTCAGTTTGGGAGCTCCTRCCCTTGCCTTGTCCCACCGGTAAGAGCCCTGTCTCACCTCCCCCCTCCAGCCATCTGCCTCCGAGCCCCCCGCCCAGATTTRC
Organism: Malurus melanocephalus; assembly: GCF_030028575.1. Lineage (NCBI taxonomy): Eukaryota > Metazoa > Chordata > Aves > Passeriformes > Maluridae > Malurus > Malurus melanocephalus. The sequence goes on from NW_026623667.1 coordinate 293,237, forward strand.
TGTCACGCGTTAAAGCCGTGCCTCAGCACCGGGGTCAGCGTGTCACAGCGGCCCCTCATCGATTTGTTTTACCTCCCCTTGGCTAAAGCACTTTGGCCCTGGCCCCCTCCRTGGCGTGAGGAGCTCAGTTCTCCCCTTGCCCATCCTGGTCAAGCACAGCCMGACCCTGTGGGCAGCGGGGGCCCAGCTGAGCCGCTGATCTCCTGACCCTCCCCGGGGCACCTGATGTGTCTCCCTGGTTTATCTGGATCAATATTTCTGCAAGAGCGAGAAGATCCCTCTGGGGAAAGGAGGGGATGGGGGGAACCATCCCCATGGTTGTGCAGCCCCATGGCTGGTTTAATCCTTGGCAGGGCTGGGTCATTTATAGGGATTGGGAGGGGAGGGAGACCCAAAATCAGGGATGCCAGTTCAGCCTGGAGATATTTGGGGTCTCCTCCTCCCATTTGTGGGTCTCAAGCTCTGCACTGGGGCACAGGGGTTGGGGTGACTTTGGGTTCAAAACYTGAGGAGCTGGGATGGCTTCAGCCTTCAAAGATCCTGCACCCAGCAGGGGTGGGGCTGCTTTGGAGGATCTGGTTCTTGCTCGTGGTGTTTGGGCCTGGATAAGGAATTTTTGAACTGTTCAATCTGGTGCTGGGCGTGTTTTTGTAGGAGCCTGGAAGTGACAGTAAAGGATGAAAATTAATTTAAAAAGCCCAAGCAGTGAGAGACCTGGCTGGGACAACAACCTCCAGCCCTTCTTGGTGCACGCTGAGGGATGCCTGAGGTGTGAGGGCTCTTGCTTTTATGGCTTGGCTGGGGGAATCAAGGCAAAGAGCGCATGGACAATGCTCCAATACCACCCCTGCTGAAGGCACCACACCACCACAACCCCTCCTCATCATCCTCATCCCACAGCATCATCCCCAGCACCTCCATGGCCATGCCCAYGYSCTGGCAGCAGKKGCAGATGCCCAGCAGCTCGGGCAGYCCGRGGAGAAAGCGGGGAGCTCTTGGCAACTCTGCCTTTTGCTTTCAGCCTCGCCCTCTCGCTATTTATCGGTGACTTTTGTCCTTGGCCAGCTTAGCGGCTGAAAGGGGCTGTATTATATCACATGTAGGCAGCTCCTGGGGGGAGAGGGCCGCGCTTTCTGCGGGAACAAAGCGCGGGTTGGCTAATTCCCCTCTCCTCCCGCGGCACCCGGGTCCCATCTGGTTGACACAGTTTGCTCCAGTGTCTCCTGCTATTAAGCCCCCACTTGCCTGCTTGAATCACTGGCGCTCCCCCCCGCCCCTGTACCCTCGGCCCCTTTTTTCTTGCTTTATTTTTCATTTTCCCTAAAGCCAGGCAGAACTTGCTCCGTGGAGTGATGTCAGATGTGCGCGAAGCAGACCAATAAAACCTAATGCATCCCCCTCTTTGTCTGCTGGCCTCTCCAGCGCCTCACATTTTCCACTCAGAARGCCACTTAAAACACATCAGCAACAATCCCTCACAAAACAGCCACTTGTTGGCTAATTGTGCCGAGGACCCGCGCACGCTGCATTGCGCTTTCCTGCCAAGGAGGGTCTGACGCTGCCAGGACCGCGGCTCCCCAGCGACCCCAGGGCGATGGGAACCCACAGCACCCACCAGGATCGGCCCTGAGGGGTCTCAGCTGCTCTACAGGGTGTGGTGGGACTGGGATATGGGATTGGGATGTTTCTATACCCCACAGTCTCGGCGAGGTGTGGATCACTGGAGAGGATGGTCACAGAGTGAGGAGCGGGGCTGTGCTCAGCCATCACTTTGCAGCAGGAAGGGTGAGCAGATGCACCCAGCAGAGCTGCCTGCACTCTGTTCTAGCAGGAAGGGTGAGCAGATGCACCCAGCAGAGCTGCCTGCACTCTGTTCTAGCAGGAAGGGTGAGCAGATGCACCCAGCAGAGCTGCCTGGACTCTGTTCTAGCTGCTCATTCCTTCCCGGGAAGGAAGACAGCAGGAAAGCAGCAGGAAGGCAGCAGGCAGCTGCTGTGGAATGGGAGTTTGGGGGCAATGAGATATGTACCACCCTGCCAGGCGACTTTTAGCTCAGTGGCTGTGCTCCTGGGCTGATGGCTCTGTGACAGAAGAGCTGGCTGCCCCATGTCGACGGCAGAGAGCACCCTTGCAGCTTAAAGGGGTGCCAGGGGGTTTCACCAGAGCGGGTGGAGAGCCGGTGCTTGTTGGAGGGCAGGTAGTATGCAAGTGAGAGCTGCTTCATGCAGGAAAGGAGGCAGAGAGGCTCGGATCTTTGCCTCATGGAGAAGCATCCAAAAAAATCTCTCCCCAGGAATCCTCTGGGCACTGTGGGATATGGGAAAAGTGATCAGAGGGTGGTTAATCTCCCTCTCTTCCTCCCAGGGGACCCAGCACACTGAAAAGTGTTTGGAGTCGCTGCACTCATTTTTCTGCAGAAAAACTCGGACTGCTTTTCCTGCTGTCACCCCGGGGAGCAGGACAGGAGCTGCGGACAGCCACGGCAGCCTAGTCTGGGGGCAGCGGGACTGTCACACCTTTCAGATTCAAACTACCTAATCACAGCCTGCTTTGGGGCTAATTTGAGAAGGGTTGGAGGTTCAGAAGCAGTTCCTGATGCTGGGGGCAGCCCAGAGCCATCCCGACAGGCACCGAGCGCACCCACCCGTGCCCACCTGCCCAGTCAATTGTCACTGGAGCGGGGCAGAGCGGCACAGGGAAGGGGACAGAGCAGAATCCGAGGCACCCACAGAGAGCTGTGCTGCTGGAACCGGCTCTGTGACCAGGCTGAGCCTCTGCCGCGCTGCCCCAGCCCCGCGATGCGGAGGGAACCGCAGGCGGCTGCCTGCCARTCCCGACCCCATTCCCAATCCMAATCCCATTCCCAWYCCCTCGCTTTGCTGCCAGAACGGACACCGCCCGCGGGCAGGTCGGACCCCACAGCAGCCATACACCTGGCAGAAAGCGGGTGCGGGGGGAAGAAGGGGTTAAGCTGAGCCAGCGGCGGCAGGAATCAGAGGATTACAGGTTTGTCGCCGGACTGTCCCATCTGTCACCAGSACAAAGACGAGCCCCGTGTCGGGCTGGGCTGTCAGCGAAGAGCCCACCACTACATTAGGACTCCATTAGGGGAGACTGGCGGTGGGAAATGGCAGCTGTCAGGGCACTATCATTTCTCCTGTAATTCCTCYCGCTCCTTTCTCAACTGCACTTAAATAGCAGGTCTACCCACTGGGCCAATTTTGCATTTTCTTCCCCCTGCTGCTCCTCTTCTTTCTTTAAAGCTGCAGCTCTCTGGGCCCCTTCCCGGCCGCCTGCTGGTGCCAGGGCTGGTGCCAGTGCCTGGCTGTGCCTGGCTGTGGCATCTCCACAAGAAAAGGGCTCAGGAGCATTGCAGCCCCCTGGCTATGGAGCCACAGCGATGCCAKCCTGCTCTGCAACAGCACCACTGCCCTGGGACTGGCTCACTGGCTCCTGATCTTGGCACAGGGAGGAGGGGAGGTGGATCACAACCCCCAAGGACAGGCAGTGCCTCCCCATCACCGTTTGGGGCTGGAGGATGTTTCCCAGTCAGTGCTGCCCTTGCTGCCACTGTCACTCTGTGGGGTGGGGTGGGGAGGACAGCAGCCGGGGTCCAGCAGCCATGGGCTGTACCTGAGCAGGGTTTCTTCCCCTAGCCACAAAATCCGCGCAATCTTTCAGCTTTTGGCAAAGATTCCTGGCTCACCCTGCCTGGTACAGTCATGGCCACCTTGGGGTGGGATGATCCCCCAGTGCTAGGTGGCCTCAGGTCCTCACCATGGAATATCTGACCCAGAGATAAAACCACAGACAGCTTTCCTGATGCAACAAGATCACCTGGAAACTGCCAGGACCTGCAGAGGAGCATCTCAGCACAGTGGGGACCATGCTGGGGGTCTCCACGTCCACAGCTTTCCCGGGAATCCCTGGCTCTTCCCACACCCTGCCCTGCCCTCACCGCATCTCCCACCGCAGCCGTCGCTCCCCGTGGAGCCTCCTTTTCCAGCAGGGGATCAAAACAAACACTTGTGTGGGGAAGTGCATTGCAGTGGTGCTCGAAATAAATAACTAATTTCTCCCTACATGATCTCAAGGAGCAGGAGAGGCGTGAATAGCAGGGCCCGGTGTCGGGCTGACTGGACTCCCTGGTGCGGTAATTCAGAGGATGACAAACATAAGCCAAAGAAAAATGTTGAAAAATGGGCACTTCCCGCAGCCCTGAGCAAAGGAGCTATTGCAGGGTTTGGAAATAACGAAGGCAAAAAGAGGGAGAGAGGGGAATTTTCTCATTGAGACCAAGTGAAGTGCCAAACAAGCTGCTATTATGGTGGCTTTGAGAGGCACAGGGAGGGGGTGGTGGGGAGGAGAGTAGGGGGAAGGAGAGGAGGGAGGTGGGGGAGAAGAGAAGGAGAGAGGGATGGAGGAAGGGAGAAGAGTGGGGGATATGGGGACAAAGGGGAGTTGAGGAGCCAAAGGTGTGAGGTGACACAGGGGAGATGGAGAGAGGACCAAGGTGAGTGATGGTGGCAGGGCCACCACGTGCCAGCACTGCACCCCTCACCCTGGGCCCCCACAACTCCCCATCCATACCCCAACCTCATTCCCAGCCACCTTCTACCCCCCACAAGCACCACCACCAAAAGGGAGAAAAAAAAACAAAAAACAAAAACCAGAAAAAAAAAGAGATGGAAAGAAGGAAAACAAAATATCTACAGTTGTCGAGACAAGGGGAGAAAAATAGAGGCAAACATCCATAATTTTCTCTGTGGGGCTTTGCAGTAATTGAGCCATTTGGATAAAAATAAAGGCAGCAGGCCCTTTAGGTAAGAGGAGCTTTTGCAATCCAAGAAGCCTGAATTATGTGTCTTGTATCACTTGAAACCCCCCACCACATCACCCCCCTCCATCTCCCCCGTGCGACACCAAACCACTTTCCCTTTTCTTCTTCTCCTCCTTTTTTTTTTTTCCCTTCCCTCCTCCTTTTTTAAGTACCCTGTCAAACAGCGTCCGACGAGCAGAGAATTTCAGCTGTCACAACTAATTTCAGCGCGTGTGTGTGCGAAGGTGTGTGTGTGTGTGTGTCTCGGGCGGGGGGAGCTGGGGGATGGAGGCGTAGAATCACTCCCTTGCTTTTTTTTTTTATTACTCAAAAGGAAGATTTACATCAGAAATTTGTTTCTGGAAGTGTTTAAGGCCTGTAATTTCTCTCTTTTCAATCGTTGCCTGATGTCTTCTTCTCTGCTGTCACCCTCCCAGCAGCCTGGTCCCTCAGCTCTGGTGCTGCCCAGTGCCAGGGAGGCTCCTCCACCTCTTGYCAGGGGCTTGAGGCTGCCAAAAATCAACTCTTACGGGGGCTTTGGGAATTGGGCTCTGGGATCCGTGAACCTCAGACTATTCCAGGCTCAGTGTGCAAACCTATGCAATCCAGAGCTGGGTGCAGGSTGCATTTTGGGAGGTGTCACCTAAAAATGACGCTCACAAAAAGCAGCAGGAAGGGCTGTGCAGAGCCCTGCTCAAGGAACAAGCTTTGCATATTCTTTGCATTAATCCTTGACTGACTGGTCCTTGCATCATCCCAGAGTCTCCTTCTGCTTTACTGTGTCAGGAGCGATGTGAGTGGGGCTGGACCAGAGCTGGGGTCTTGGTGGGGATGTGTGGGCACCTCCAGAGCTCCAGCTCTTGCAGAGCTCCCCAGAGCACTCCAWGCACAGAAAAGTGTCCCCAACACCACAGCAGTGTCCAACCATGGCCACATGGTCCTCAAACACGTGGATCAAATCAGGCAGGAAATGGGCACTGTGGGTGATGCGCTCCCACGGAGGGGTTAAATGATGGTTCTGGTGGGAAGTGCAGGGATGGAATGGGATGGTACAACCTGGAATGGGATGGACTGGGATGGCAGGAATGGGATGGCACAACCTGGAATGGGATGGCACAACCTGGAATGGGATGGACTGGGATGGCAGGAATGGGATGGCACAACCTGGAATGGGATGGACTGGGATGGCAGGAATGGGATGGCACAACCTGGAATGGGAACGACCCAGGATGGCACAAATGGGATGGCACAACCTGGAATGGGTCGGCCCAGGATGGCAGGAATGGGATGGCCGAGACAGGACAGGATTGCATGAGCAGGTAGAGGATGGCCACAGGTAGGGATGAGGTGGCACGGGCAGGGATGGGATAGAACAGGCGGAGATGGGATAGAACAAGTGCAGATGGGGTGCCCCACAGGCGGAGATGGGATGGCCCAGGTGCGGATGGGATGGGATGGGATGGGATGGGATGGCATGGCATGGCATGGCATGGCATGGCATGGGATGGCAGAGGCGGAGATGAGATGGGATGGGCTGGCACAGGCAGAGATGGGATGGGGCGGGCTGGCACAGGCGGGGAGGGGACGGAAATGGGATGGCACAGGTGCGGATGGGGTGGCACAGGCGGATATGGGATGGGACGGGCCGGCACAGGCGGAGATGGGACGGCAGGATCAGAGCAGGCTCCGGGACAGCGGCGCTGCCATTCCCGGCCGTGTCCCCGTCGGGTCCCGGGGGCGGGCGCGGGGTCCCGGGAGGGGGCGTGGCCTGAGTTGGCCCCGCCCCTCGCCCCCCTCCCATCCCCGCCCCGCCGCGCGCGAGCGGCCCCGCCCCTCGGCGCGAGCCCCCAGGGCCCCGCCCCTCCGGGGCACTTCCGGCGGAAGCGGGGGGCTCCTTCCCTTTCCGGGCGCGGGCCCCGGGCGGAGCGGCGGGACGGGCGCGGGCCATGGCGGAGCTGGCGCAGGGGCAGAGCCAGAGCGCGGCGCCCGTGGGAATCAAGCCCGAGGGTTTTGTAGACGCTCTGCACCGCGTCCGGCAGGTGAGGCGCCGGCCGACGGGCCGGGGGCGGGTGGGAGGAGGCCGCGGGGCGCCGCTAGGCCGCGGGGCTGAGGTGGGGCAGGGCCGCGGCCTCACTGCCCCTCTGCCCGTCTGCCGAGCGGCCAGAGCCCGGGGACTGTGCCTTGAGGAGGCGGCGGGGCTCTGACAGTCGCAGTCGTGGTGATGACAGGGCAGCAGCGCTGCTGTGCGAGGGGGAGCGGCCCGCAGCCGTCTGACCCTGGGCACTGGGTGGGTGTGAGCTGGKGCTAATTCATGTGTCAGACGTGGCATTGTGCGTGGGGCTGAGYGATAGATCAGGCAGAGAATGTCAGCGAAGCTGGGGAAGGGTCTGGAGTGCATGTCCTRTGAAGAGCGGCTGAGGGAGTTGGGGAGACAGCCTGGAGAAGAGAAGGCTCATGAGGGGGATTTGATAACCATCTACAACTGCCTGAAAGGAGGGAGTCGGGCTCTTCTTCCAGGCAAGCAGTGACAAGACCAGAGCACTCAGTTTTAAAGTATGCTAGGGGAGRTTTAGGTTGGACATTGGTAGGAATTTCTTCACAGGACGGGTGATTAAACATTAGAATGGGTTGCCCAGGGAGGTGGTGGAGTCGCCATCCCTGGAGGTGTTTAAGGGAACACTGGATTTGGGCTCTCAGTGCCATGGTCTGCTTAACACAGTTGTGGTCAGTCATAGGTTGGACTTGATGACCTCAGAGGTCTTTTCCAAGCTAATTGATTCTGTGAATACAAACCTTGGCAGGGCAGGAGCTTGGCATTCTCTCCAGGGATAGAGGGAGAGGGAGCAAGGTGCTCCCCAGAGGAATCCATGAGCTTACACAGTGCTCAAATGAGAAGTTTCACTGAAAGTGCCCAGACCTGCAGGAATCCACACCTCATCTTCAGCACTGGGTATTGCAGGTGCTTGTGTGCTCCTCAGTTTGTGGAAAGTGGCTGCAGAACAAGAAGCTGCTGCTCKCAGCACGGATGCTGTGGTTCTTTTTCACATCTCGTGTTCCATGTCTGTCGCAGGTGTTTGTTCAGCTCTGAACAGGTTGCACTTGTGCTTAGTAACTGCAMCTTCAGGAGCTGTAACACAGCTGAATGCCAGGACCAGAACCCAGTGGTGCCCAAAGACCCTGACTTTATTCTCTCCAGTTTTACAAGCCAGGTGGGAGAAATTTCCTTCTGTTGCCCAGACTCTGTCATTTCACTGACAAACTTCTGAAGAAACTAAGCTGGACTCTCAGATGCTCTCTCTGATGGAACTGAGATGCTCTCTCAGCTCACCTGGGAATCAGTGTGGCAGCCAGTCCGTGTTCTGTGTGGTCTGCAGTGACCTGCACAGAGGAATTTGGTGTTGTGGATCCACCCCCTGCACTTCCCAGGACAACAGGAGCTGCTCTGGGGCCATTGATTTCTCTCTCTGGACATGGTGGGGTGAGCTGCTGCTGGGTGAGCCAGGCCTTGCTTCTTTCAGTCACYGAGAAAGTGCTGTGGCCTTGATTGTGGGATGTCTGAACACCCAGACAGGGTTATGTGCTTGATGAAGTTAAGTTGAGAGGTGTTGCAGAAGTGTTTGTCTTGACCTGGTTGTCTCTTAACTGAAGGCCTCTCATTGCAAAAACATCTTTTTAAATATCTGATAATGCTACCACCTGTTAGCAGTAGAATAATCCATTCATGTAAAAGAAAATAATTATTTCCTGGTGAGGTGCAGGTTGTTGAAATGATTTGGTGGGTGTTTCAAGTCCAGAGGAGGCTRTGAAGTTGGTAAGGGGGCTGGAGCACGTGCCCTCTGGAGACAGACTGAGAGAGCTGGGGCTGTTCAGCCTGGGGAAGAGAAGGTTGTATGGAGASATCACAGCCACTTCCAGGATCTGAAAGGGCTGCAGGAAGGCTGGAGAGAGCTCTTCATCAGGAACTGTAGTGACAGGACAAGGGGGGAATGGGTTCAAAYGGAAAGAGGGGACATTTAGGTTAGATATTAGGAAKGAATSGTTCCCTGTGACAGTGGTGATGYCCTGGCACAGGGTACCCAGAGAAGCTGTGGCTGTTGCATCCCTGGAAGTGTCCAAGGCRAGGCTGGACAAGACTTGGAGCAACCTGGGATAGTGGAAGGTGCCTCTGCTGATGGCAGGGGGTGGAATGACATGATTTTTGAGGTCTCTTACACCCCAAACCCTTTTGTGTTGAAGGTGCTGCTGTGTGTACCGCTCATGTGATCAGTAACAGGTTAAAGTGTGATGCCTCTGATGATCCTGGGCTCAAACACAGYTCTAACTTACAAATGGATCTGAACTGGAGCTGCCTGTTGCTGTCATCATATTTGTAGGGTCAGTCTGTGGAGCCCCAGCCCACACATGAGGGGGATGGAATAATAAATAGTAGATAATTCTGTGCCCTGGTTGTGATCACTTGATTTTGTTGTTCTTAGGTTCATTATTATATTTGCTGTGATTATTCTGTACTCAAGCTGGGTTTCCATGGGCCTCCAGCTTGAGTTAATCTGAACCAGGAGATTCCAGCAGCAACCTTCTGGCTGTCTTTTCACACTGGGAACAAGTGTGTTGGGAAATGTGAGCTCTGCACGTGTTTGTGGGAGCACAGTGTCCTACATTTTTGTGCAGTGAGTTGTTTGCTGCCTGTTGAATATGATTTTTTTCCATTAGTGTTTTGTGGGATGAAAAAAGCTGCTGGAGTGCTAAAATATTCCCTTCCACTGTGAAAGTACTTGATTTAATCTTGTTCTGTAGAGGCTGTGTAAGACAGCAGGTGGTCCTGTCTTGCACAGAGCTAAATTGTCACTGAAAATGCTCCTGATTGCTCAGGGGATGGATATTTGCCTCACCACCCAAGCAATCTGTGGTGGAACTTTCTGACTGAGAATCAGATGGGAAAAGGCTGCTACATTTAATATTTCTCTGGAGGTGATGGCAGAGCTTTCACCAAAGGTATTTAATGTTGTATTTGTCTGAGCTATATTATCTGGCACATAGATCTCAGTTTTTATTCTGGTTTTGGCCTGTTTGGAGTATTCCTTTTGCTTTAAGGGAATGAGAAAGCAGAAGAAGAAATTCATTYATAGTTCTTACTTTGTGGGTTGATCATCCTTGACTTGATGTTTTCAATCTTTCAAGGTTTCACGTCACACGTAAGACCAGTAATCAAATTTACTAAATTCAATTCTCATGARAGCCATAACATTATAATCAGGCTGTGAAATACAATTCTTGGTTATGAATATCGAAACAATTCAGGACAAGGAAGACTTTCATGATTAAAGGAAAGTAACTGCATTCCTCAGAGCCATTGGGATGTGAAATGACATAAGAATAGGAAACCTGGAATATTTYTGAAAGAACTTACTTTGAAAGAAATTACTTTACATTGCCAGTGTTTGTGCTGGCCTTGCCTGGATTTTTTTGTGGTCTGATTTATGAATAATTACTTTGTCAAGGCAGTGCTGGGACTTTGAGGTGGTTTGTCCTGCATCTTCTGCACCACAACTCAAGTGGATTGGTGGCTCTTAGGTGGGGACTGATCTGTCCAGCTGCTCCCAGGCTGGGTGGTTTTTCTATGGCATTTTGGGGTGAGGAGGAGAGAGAAAGTGTTTGCTTGCCTTTTGAGTAATAAGCAGAACTGCTTGTACTTTGAAATGAATGTACTTTAAAATTAATTTCTCTCAGACTATCCTGAAGTTTGGTTCTTACTGACCAACCAGCATCTTGCTGGGTGCTCTGGGAGTGCTGTGGAGAGGAAAGGCTGAGGCTTGGTGAGCCTGTGGTGTGCCATCCTGGCTACCTCAAAAGTGGATGAATATCCTGAGACTGAGATCAACAGTCTGCATGTTTGAAATCTCTTTCTATATCAAGCTCTAACTTCTAATTTCCATGGTGATGCAGGGGTCTTGGACAAACTTTTCTTTATCCCCTTGCAAAGTCCTTTTTCAGGCCATCCTCAAATAGATTTAGGTTTTGCCAATTACCCAGGTATTTGGGAAAACCACCTATGACTTGAACCTTAAATGGTTGTGGATGGTTTTATTGCYTTCTACAGAGCTCTGGAGAAATGTCTGTCACCCCAGCTCAAGTGTTCTGCTGAGTGAATGGGAGGAGCAGCACAAGCACCAGAATAGTCTGAAGGGTCAGATGACAGTGCCTTATTGTTTTTTTTTTACCCTGCTAATACCTAGAATTGGTGATTTTATCTATTGCTGTTCTTTGCAGGGCACCATGGAGAGGTTTTTCCTAGAAGCTGGGCCTGTTCTCTTGAAAGCTGAATTCTGCAAACATTGATGTTTGAGCTTGCCTAGCAAGAAAGCTTCATATTTAGAAATTATTTTGTATTGCTTTGTATTTTGGATTGTGATTTTTTTTTTTGGCTGTTAAAGGTATAGGAGAACAGCAGTGCAAGATACAGGGAAACTTGTATCCCTCAGACAGCTCTGTCGATTAATTTGTTTTTCTTGGCTTTACCATTGCAATTTGTAGCTGAGGCTTGTGTTGTGTCCTTTGAAGTCTTTGTTGGAGAGCTTTATTTTGGGGGATTTAAGTGCAGAAACAGTGATGCTTTTTTTCCAGAGCATAAAATGGATGCATTTGGGTTAAGGGGGGAAAAAAAGGAGAAAAAAAACCTAAGGCTGACATAAAGCAGAACAAAAGCAGTGGCTAACTGCAGTACATTACTCAAGGTCATTTAGGCAGATAAGGGCTGGGTCTGCTTACTTTTGCCATGTCCTAATTTTTATGCTTACCTCCCTGCTCAACCTGTCATAAAAAATGAGCTTCCCATTTTAAGYTGAACGTGAGATGTTAAAATGTATTTTAGCTGCTACGTGTACTTAAAAGCTCAGCTCTTAATTTTGCAGGGTGTTTTTTCCTGCTGTGGCACCGTTGTCTGCCTGTAATCCAGTGGCAGCTTTCGAGATAAGGGTACAAGTTTAAATAAAGGAGAGGGGAGGAGGGAAAAGAGGAAAATATCCCAAAAGSTGATCATGTAAAAATTGCTTTAAAACTCTTGGTTTGCCCTTTACTGGGAGGTTTCTGTGCCAGGGTGATCAATATGTGATGAGTATGAGCAGGGGTTCACAGAGCTCCCCTGAGCTGGGAGTGGACAGCCTTGGTGCCCGTGAGTTGGTCCAGAGCACCTTGGTACTTCAGGCTTACTTTCTTTCCTAAGACAGCTTCTGCTATCCACAAACCAGGTTCTTCTTCTCCTGGAGTGTCTGGTGAATGATTTCACCTTTAAACTATCATCCATAACTTTTAAGTTATGGTAGATAACTGCTGACAGGGTTCATGAAGAAGATGTTAAAACCAAATGTCCCAAAACATGTATGTTATACCTGACACTGGTCCTTTTGGTCCRTGTTGTAAGTCACTGTATGAAAGATGTTAATAGATTGTTGTAAAATGTATTTTTAAATTTATATTTCAACGTTGAAGTACTCAGAAAACATCTTTGCTGTTTGTATTTTGTTAAAATTCTCTGCGTCCCAAACATGAGGAGAAATCATGTGGGTAAAAAGCTGAATCCATGAGTGCTGTACAGCATTTAACAAAAAAGTAAAGCATCACCTGGCACTCCCTCGTGGAGAGGACAAGATGTGTTAATGCTTCCAGAACCAGCTTTCTGRGGGCTTATTGGAGATGTTGATGTACAAAGTGCTTTTCATGAAAGCTTCGCTACAGGATCACAGCTGGTCCCAGAGGAAGATTTTATTCTCTAGTTCTGGCATTTCTGACACAACAAAGTTGTTGACTTTCTAAAAGGAGACAGGACAGAATGGGCTATAAGGAGAAAATGGTCTAAACTTGTAGCTCTTTTCATGCAAGGCATTAAACAGAATGTTTCCTATTCTCTTTCTAAAAGCAGTGCCCTCAATCTTTCAAGATATTTTATAATAGCTTTTTTCAGTACTCTGTGGTTCTGAATCTTGGGCAGTTGTTTATTCACTGCAGCAGAAGATAATGTCAACAACCAGTTACTGTGATGTCTTTCTGTTTCAGTGAAACACAAATTTTAGAAACCTTTAGGTATGTTGGTCATTTAAAACATATCTGTGTAAAATGCTCTTTCATCTGCTCCTGTTGCTTATTCTCTGGTGAAATCCAGTTATAATGGAGTGAGATCAGTCTCTTAGTAAAGATTCTATTCARTAGTTTTCTTTCTGCTCTAAAAGGCAGTAAATGCTGTAGAATACAGTGTACTTTGTGTTTGTTCTGTAACTACTTTGTTTTGTGCTTGCTTATTACAGWAAAATACTTTATGTAGGCAAGGGGAGCTGTGAGACTGTGGTTTGCCTGTCCATGGGGATGTTAACTGGGGTGCAGCACCCAGGGAATGCACCTTTGTGTTTCTAGGCTGGGTTTTCACCAGTTAGCTCAGAGAGCAGCTGGAAGAGCTCGTGTTGTCAGCACCCACCTGCACAGTGATGTTTAGGTGTGTGTCTCATCTGGTTTATTTGGTTACCTTAGTCCCCTTGCTGTGATACCTGACTGTCTCCTTTTTCCTGTAAATAAACTCCTTGTATCCTGGCTCAGCAGGGAATGGCAGTTCCACCTCTGGAAGGGTTGGAAGCAGAAGCACAGGCAGTGTTAGTTGTGTTTGTGCAGTGCTGACTACTGCAGGAAATGGAAACTCGTTCTGGACTGATAGTTTGCCCACTGGCTTATTCCTCACCCAGTAAACAGAGAGATCCAGTCTCTTTGACAGGGAGTTCCCARACCTGTCCTTGTGCTGTGTATTTTCACTCTCTCCCTCTGCTCCCCCACGGATGTGTGAGTGTGCCTGGATCTGCACCGATGCAGSAGGAAGCACATGTCCTCCCACACAGCTCTGCTGGTGGCAGCTTCTCCAGGGCAGAGTTGGTGGGTTAGTTTGAGCCCTTTGCTTGGCAAGATTTAGCCTGTCAGCTATCCATTGAGCAAATAATCCTGAATATAATGTTCCAGGGAGTAAATGTCTACTTGTGATCAGGAAGAGGAACTGGATGAATGTGGTCATAATTAAGCAAATATTAAAAGCAAGCAGAAAATTGTTTACTTTACAAATGAAGCACCTTGTTACCAATCCACCTATACAGTAAATACCCGAGAGAAGATTGGTCTGGGGTCAATGCTTTATTGGGAGAAAGAGTGTTTAGCTGTGGTGGCTGAAACTTCAGCTATGCTGATCATGCTTTTATCCTGCTYTTATAGATTGCTGCTAAAATTGGAGATATTCCTCACTTGAATAATTCTACAACACTCGTGGACCCTTCAGTCTACGGTTATGGAGTGCAGAAAMGGCCCCTGGATGATGGAGGTAAGCTGGCTGTGATCAGTCTTGTGGATGCAGCTCCTGAAATTTGTCTCTGGAGGCAGTTGTCTGCTTTAAGGATGGAAAATGCATCTTTCTGTGTRTAGAAATTTTATACAAGATGCCCTGTGCTGTTTACTCCTACCTAGACAGCACAATGTTCTTAGGCATTAGTATTAATGTGAAGCAATTCTTTGTTAGTTCATGACCTTTGGGAATTAGCAAACAAACTGTAATTCAAATCTTGGTCTGTGGTAGCTGAGGGAGGGAGGAGGATTTGCTTATTGGGGCTGTGCTGKAGCCCATGGACAGAGTACCAGGTGTACACAGTACATGTTTTTTCCTGATGGCCCTTATTTTCTGATAGCAGGCAATGTGTAGGGACACTATTACACGTGTTCCTTTCCATCTGTGACAAGTCACAGCCCAGGAGCTGAGTACTGTCAAGTTCTGCTTACTTGAATTCTAAGGAGAAAAGGTGTTTATGTAAGATGATGCAAGTTGGGAGGAAACTTCCTGTATTAGCTTAGCTTTCTCCWTTATTATTTAAGAACTCTGAAATCTCTGAATGGGACATGATTGGTACCTGTCATAAGTCAATATTGTTTGAATTGTTCCAATTTTAAAATAAGCTACTAGTTTCTTGTCTTTGGTGGGAACAGCAAAAAATGTTAGAACAAGAATTTTTTAGGTTTTCTAAATCTAATGATATACATTGTTACAATATATGTTTGCTGTATAGGTGTGAAGAGCTCACCTTTTCTTGTGAAGAAATAAAAAGCATGGCTGTCTTCCTTTTGCTATTTCCTCTGCTATTCTTCCTGACACACGTAGCCCTGCAGGGTGATTCTCTCCCCCATGGATATGTTCAGGAGTACTGAGGAGATAAGCAAAGTTGCTGCCTAGTGCTTCATTTTGAAAAGAATTTTTTTCTGTCTGATAGAAAGGCTGAAAATAACTGCACGTCTGCTGCTCAGTCTGAAAAAAACATGCTGGAGCATGGGGAGAAGTTTCTTTCATGTGGAGCCTCTGGCTTGCTAATGTTACTGTTTTCTGAACACATGCCACCACCCACTTCTGTTCTCTGCTCTTGGCTCTATTTGAGCAACAGGTTGCTTCTCCTTTGGTTTGGAGTTTCAGGAAAGGATGGATTTATCTGAGTGAGCCCCCACACTTTGTATCTTGGACTGGAGCATCACTTTGYTGAGAAACCAGAGGTCTGGCATTGCTGGTGGTGCTGGTTCTGCAGGGGAKGGTGACAGGCTGTTAAAGGCTGGGCAGTGTTGGGGAATGCTGAACAGCTCTGAGCTGTGTCTGGATAGCTCAGGGATGTGGCTGTGTGTGARAAAGAATAAAAATAGACTTCTGGGAACCAGTCATTCACAGCATTGCCCTGCCTGTGTCTTTCATTGATTCATCAGGCTGAACTGGGACATCTGACCTCTTGACAAAATGGGTTTTAGGAACTTATACCACGTGAAATGGTCATAGTGCTCMGTGACAGGTTAGACTTTGTACTTAAACTTGTACTGACGAGCCCTRGAACTTGCTGAGCCTTGTTTGTGTTGACACAGATCGTGTCAATACAGTAGCAGTTTGGGCTATAAATGTGCATGACTGCTGGTTTCTTGTGCTGTGGTAGATAAGTCCGTGAAGCAGGTATTTTTCCTGGGAGAGCCTCCCAGACTGGCTTTTCCCAACTCCTGGATCAGCAGTTACTCTGCTCACACTGTACACAGCACTGGACCTTGTCTGTAACTGATTTTAAAGTAGCTCTGATGCTATATTTTCCCTTGGGTTGTTCATATATGTCTGTATATAACTTTGTCCAACTCCCCTCTCAAAAATCTGATCTGTGAGGTCTTAGGAGAGAAGAAAAATGGCAAAAGTAATATTTTTAAAGGGCTGGAATTTAACAGAGAAACAGGAATTGTCAGGATAGGGATAAGGCTTGTAGCACTTCTTTGTGCTACAAGTGATATTTGCATTCTCTGTTAGCTGCAACCGAGGGGTGTTGGAATCTTATGCCCACACTTTTCTCCATTTTTTGTTTGTCTTTGAACCTCAGTGTGGAGATGGTGTTGTCAAGAAGTGATTAKGTTATTACACAGGCTCTGGAAATGTTACAGTGCGTGGATTTGGATACATTCTGCTGCTCTGGATAGGTTGGAAGCAAATCTGGTGGGAAATTTCCCCCTGTATACTGCATGCTCACAGCTGGGTGCAGGTCTCACTGCTTCCTTATCCTCAAGCAGCTCTTGGGAAATTAATGCTGTTCTTAATACTGCTGAAAAAAAATGGCTCCAGAGGAAGTATTTAAGGTGACAACAGAATTGTCTGTCTGTCAGGACAGTCTAATTCTCTCTGTCTGTTTTTGTAAACAGCTGCTGCTGTGGCTGCCTGATGCCAGCTTAGGAAGTGGTCTCAAGACAGGTGTCAGTGTGTTGATCAAAACAAATTCAGCTGCTTTTAAAGCATTTCCAGGAAAAGCAGTTTTGTCATAATGTTGGAAGCCAGGATGTGTGAGTGCTTTTTGCAYTTCCCTTAACATAACTCTCATCTGAACTGAAGAGCAGTAGGATCAAGCCTGGTAACCTGGCTCAYTGGTGTTAGATGGAGCTTGACACTGATTATTTCTCTTTTCCCTGGCTTCTTTATTTTCCCCTTTCTGGAAACAACTTGAAARTAATCCTGCAAACAGCTGCAATGCAGGGAAGAGATCAGGTTTATCTGTGCTGCACCTGGGAAGCCATAGCTGGCATTTCTTTGGCCACTTGCAGAGGTTAATGTTTCTCAGCCAAGGTGAGCGCTGGGAACAGATGAGTCTGAACTGCAGAGAGACCTGGTGGCATCTTGCCTGTGGCTGCTGCTGAGGACAGACAAGGTCCTGTCAATGGACAACTGCTGCCCCTGGCCTCCATTCTAATTAATACGTCCCTCTAATTACCAGCATAAATTAATAGGTTTGTTTAATGCTAAATAACCTTTAAAGAAGCAGCCTCCTTTTGTTCAAAGGGAGCAGGGATCTAGTCTGCTGGAGAGAGACTGATGGGCAGAACATTACCCTTTGTTTGGGCTGCTTTAAGGGAGTCTCCTGTGAAATCCATAGGATTAAGCAGCAACATTGCAGCTGAAGGCTGGGGCATCCTTTGAGTCCAGGAAAACAAAGGTGAGAGACCTTGGGGAAGCCTCACACCCCCCTCTCTCCACCTCTGTCTCCTCCCCAAGCTCCTTTGGTACATCCAGATCTGCAGATGACCTGTTTTGGTGCAATAAGGCTTGATTGTAGTAGAACCAAGGGGCTCAAACACAACATGATCCTGCTATAGAGTACTTTTTTCTTTTACTTCAACGTGTTTTCAATGAAAATAGTGGTGGGCAGAAGGAAATTTTATCCCTGTCTTACTGCTGAGGAAAGTCAATACTGATGCTCTTTGACACATCTGCAGCAGCAGTAGGACCAGGGCAAAAGTCCAGATCTCTTGGCAAAAGATTTAGTCTAGTACACAAAATGCCACTGTTCTTCAAAATTGTAACTTTACAGATGGCCACTTTTTAAAAAAAAGGCAGTTGAAGGGAGGGGAAAAAAACCTCTAAAGACTTCACTGCAAGTTGGACACAAAAATTATGAGGGTTTGACTRTTTAATTAAAAACCTAGCCAATATTTAATGATGGAAAATTAGGGTAACTATCTTTGTAGCTTTCTAAAATTTRGGTGATCCCATTGTGCCTCAAAAGTATGAAAAGCAGTGCTGTTCCACTGATTTTTAGGCGATGTGTCACTCTGGTTTTATTCTAGCCATGAAGATATTCCTGAAGAGATTGTATATTCCCATCATGCACATTAATTTAGTGGGAGGCACTGCTCTGTTTTATGGGGTGGAAGAAAAATCCGCATTTGTTTTGAGTGTCTGTTAGGTCGAATTCAGTTAAGGTGAAGCGTAAAGCAGAATGAAGAGTTATCAACCAGCAGGTGCCATTAATAGGAAATTGTGCTGATTTTATTCAGTATTTTTCCTTATTTGCAGTAAAATGACTGCAGTTACAGTTAAATTGTACTGAATAGATGTAAAAGGGGGAAATATGTATGTGGCTTGTCAGAGTTCAGCCCCCTCCTTGGTGTGAAGGGAGACAGTGGAATGGTGCATCAGCTTTCAATAYTRTGGCTGCCCYRGCCCTRCCTCTCTATTAGTCCCTGTTTTTCRGAGAAAAATGGGCATGCAGGAGAAGGAATGGACCTTTAAGTATGTTGGAATTGGGAGCCACATCTTTTTTTTTTCCCCCTCCCAAAACAGAGAAATCATAACTGGCTTGAAGTAAAGGATTTCCAGTTCTCTCTATTTGCTTTCGATCTTAGTTTTTGGAAAAAATATCTGAACTGTGGAAGTTATTGTGGCATAATTTTTTCGAACTAATTTGTACAATAAACATGCATTAAGACTGATATCTCCCTGTGGGGGTAAATGGCTTATTCTGTTTGGACAGAACTCCAGTTGGGTTGGAGAGATGTTGTTACCTACATCTAAAGCATTAATTCCCTGACTGATTTAACTTCCCRTGCTTGTACAGGTTTCCCCTCAGAAGTTGTCTTTTTCAAGTGTAGGATTGTGTTACAAAATGAAGGCTCTTCCCTTGCTTGCGTGAACTTGGGGAGTTGATTATAGGATGTGTATCTGTCTYATAATTTGTGGGCAGCGGCTGCAGCGGAACAGATTGCTAAGAGGGCTGTTCTGGTGAATTGAAATGCGAAGTGGAGATTTAAATACAGCATCGCAGAGTTAAAACCACTTTTTCTGACATCTTGATAATGACTGGCCTTGGCTGTGGCAACCTCACACTATACCAATACCACCAGACCTATTGCGTGGAGTTAAAATAATCTGAGTGCAGTTTGGAGCAAAATTCTGAGTTTGTTCGTATTTGCTCAGCTCTGTGGTAGGAGCTTATCAGCCAGAGCAAATATTCCCCATTACATCACCCACCTTTTTCAACTGCAATATTCATAGTTATCAAATTAGAGCTTTTTATATTCAGAGTGAGAATATGCAAAGACAAATCTAAGGGAGTCAATAACACAGCAGTTGTCTTATCGTTGAGCTGGGGAGAGTAATAAAATATATATGCTGTCAATATTTTGGTCCTGAACTATTATGGAGGTATTGACACGCAGCAGAAATACACTATTGACTCTCTTTGTCTATTTTCTTTGAGTAAAGTGTTTGGCCACAAACTTGATGCATTTTTCTACCAGATTTAGAGTGTGGGATGCATCCACTTTCTATCCCTGCCAGCTGATTGCCAATTTATTTCAGGTCAAAGAATGTGCAGCTTGCTGCAAGGTAGTTTGAAACAGCATCTTTATTATCACAGCTCACATGTTGGCCAGTTTCATTTGTTTTGTTCCCTGTGCCCTCCAGGCATGCAATATAATCTTTCAACTGGTTGTTAGCACCAAATGGTCTGGTTTTTAGCTGGTTTGCTGCAGGCAAAGTCCAGTAGGAAGCCCAGCAGGGCTCATGTTCCCACTTTGCATGAGTTGGTCTAATGATATTTTCCCCTATTAACATTTGGAAGAAAGATCTAATCTGTTGGGGTTGGGGGGAGAAATCTGTCTGAGGGCTGTCAGTGGGGAGATAACTGCTAATCATAGATGGACCACCAGCTAACACGGCAGAAATGCCTGGAATGTGTTCAGGRATATGTGTTTTGTTGGGTTGAAACACTGTTTGGGTGCCACGAGGTTACTTAACAGCCCTATTCCTTTAACAGGTCTCCGTGTAAGTGGGCTCCATGGAGCACAGATCAGAGACTCAGAGAGAAGTATGTGCCAGCCGTGTCTAATTCTCGGAATGAGGGAATCTCTCAGGCTGCTCAGCTTTTATTCTTGTTTTTTAATACACACTGGTCTCCTTCAAATTTCTCTCCCTCCTCCTCCCTCCCTGCTTTTTCCCTTTTTTTACTACTTTGGGTTTAATTTGGGAAGGGGGGAGGTTAGTTGCAGGGATTTGGATTTGGGCAGGCAGGATTTTCTCCCATGACTCTCAGCATGRGGAGACACAGATCAATTCCCTATCCTGTGTTCAGCTGGACACTGGGCTATGGTGTGTGTTGATCAAGAAATCCCCTCCTGTTTTGTACCACATAACGCATTCATTTCAGCCACTGAACCTAAATTACTGTTTTGCTTTTCTTTCTTTTTTGATGAAACGGTAAGAACTCTTTTTCTATAGGGATGAAGTTAGTTTATCCGTGCTAATGCTTTGATTTTTTTCCCTTTTTTCTCTCTCTGCCACAGTAGGTAACCAGTTAGGGGCCCTGGTACATCAAAGGTAAGCAGTGGGTTATGTTTTATTATTTATTGATCAATTCTAATTGTTTATTGATCCACCATCTGTAGTAGTGTTAGGAAGTCAGAGGTTGAGAATGTGGAAAAACTGTCAGCTTGGGTTTTCTCCAGCCTGGCTTGTTTGTTCCGATGAAAAAAGGAGTTGATGTGAAACTTGGATTTGGTCCCTGCAAATCTGCAGGACCAAAAAAATAATTCCCTTGCCTGACAGAGGGTAAGAAAGAAAAAGTGAAAAAAAGTCTGGCATTTGGCAAAATGTGGAAGTATCAAACAGACACATGTCACTGTTGTTGTTATTATTTAGTTTTGTTATCACCTGGGGTGACATTTTTGTCATAGATGGTTTGGGAAGACTGAAACAAGTATGAGTTGTCATCCAGCATGTCTCAGCATCCAATAAAAATGTAAAATTCTCAGTTTTTCTCAGATCTTGATCTTGAGGAGTTGTCAGTCTTGTTTTGAAGGGGAGAGTATTTCTAAAGCTGGATTAGCCTGAAGGTGAATAGCAGTGTATTTCCATCCTAACCAGCTGTTTGGGGCCTCAGCAGAAGGGACAAACAACGTGCAGAAAGACTGTAGAACCTTAAATTTTTAATGATTAAGTTAAAGCTAATGTCAAACTAGAGCAGCCTAGAAAGGGGGAGGCTGTGTTAATACTTTATCTACAATTTAGCTAATCAATGTAGTGTGTATTTTATGCCTTCCCTAGCTTATCTAAAGCAAAAAATGGCAAGATTTTAATGTGCCTCACCACAAAATGTGCCTTGAACTACTGTGCAGGTGTTTTATTGCTTTAAAGACTACTGAACAAATTGTATCTAATGCATATTTACAAATTGTATATTCATTGTGTTGTGTTTTCTACAAGATGGAAACAGCTAAACAAAAAACTAATCCAAGTTAATTCCATTCTACTTGACTATGGTCAGGTTTTAGGAAACTGCTTTGAGTGCTCTGTTTTGAGGCAGACACATTGCAAATGTCCAAAGAGTGATAGGTATGGAAGTCTTGAGATAAATAATTCAGAGGATAATTGAAGACAGTTTTTATTCATTCCTGGGAAAAGAATGATGAGGGTAAGCAAGCAAAAAAAAAAAAGGCTCCCAAAACACCAAAGCTGTGAATATCAGAGCAGGACTGACTTTGCTTGGTGTCTCCTGGGGAGAGCATATCCACAAGCATGGGGTTGCTTCTCTCACTGCTGCTTGGAAGGTCCAGGCTCAGTGTTGAGGAAACTTGGGGTTTTTTTTTTTTGTTATATCTGTCTGGAGCAACAATGACAAAAGAAGGTTCTTCCATCAGCTTCATTCAAGATAGCAGAGATAGATTGGAAATGGATCCAGCGCTGAAGAAAGTGTGTGACCATGAGAGGTCCCTGCCAAAAAAAATGATTTTAACAGTGATGTGCTCTTAATTGTGTGTTCAGAATCCCTGTGTTGAGCTCAGGCTTCATGGCAGAGGTGTAGTTTCTTCCAAATTGTTCTTTGTAATGACTGTTTGATGGGTTTTTCTTCCTTTTTTTTTTCTTTAGGGCTGTAATAACAGAAGAGTTCAAAGTGCCTGATAAAATGGTTGGATTTAGTAAGTACYTTGGATGCTTTTGATGCTTCTTGATGTGCTTCCTGTGCAGGAATGCTGTTGATTCTGACACAAGTTTTTGTGCTTATTAGCCTTGGATAAGCCTTGTTTGTTTAATGCTGTTTTCATGGGGACCAAAGGATCTGTCTTTAAAATCTGGATGCAAACTTCATGGAAAAGCTTAGTATCCCAATAATAAGAATGTTTGGTACAAGTCACTGGGCATTTTAGCGATTTTCTCTTTTAAGTTCCTATTAGCACAGTACATAAACAAGTTAAAAGTGAATTTATTTCCCTTCATTGCAACATTTTACTCTGAGTATGCAAAACTGTGAGAGTTGAGGAAAGAAAACAACATTTAAATGTTAAAATATGAGTTGACTAAAGGCAGGCTAAACAGAATTTTAAATTTCTCCTACATTTGCTGCAGGGAAACACAACCAGATGAGAGTTTTTTCCTAGATTTGCATTCCTGATACTGTTCTCTTTCAAGCTTGATCCTAATTTCTCTCTTCCTCTTAATGATCATTACTCTTGCTTTCAATGGCACCTCCTGCTGATGTGTTACTGCAGTGATTGCATAGACTCTCCCACTGCTGGGTCTCTGTGTATCCCTTCCAATTTGATATATGGAGAGTAAAGAGGAAAATAACAGGCCGTGGTAATTACCCCATAGTGCGCCAAGTTTTGTCCCAGCTCTAAAGACAYTGCAAGACTGTAACTGAAATTCCTGCAAAGGAAAGGCTCCCTCCTCTCCTGCCAGACCTCTTCATTTGCCAGCCCTGGTGCCACACGTGGAGGGATGTTTGGCTCTGAGAGAGGGGAGCTTGCAGGCATCATCTCTGGGTTAAATCTAGCCCTGGTTCAGGGCTACACAGGTATGGGGGATGCATCCTCACAGCTGAGATTCTTCTTTGGGAGCATCCTGAGCCAGGAATACCTGTTTGACTTGACAAATTTGCTGCTTTTGCAGTCTGGGAARGTGATTGGTGCAATCTGTGCTCTGGGTGTCTTGTGAAGCAGTGAGGTGTCAGCTCAGAGAGTTAAGGGAGATGGATATTTGTGTTCACATGAGGYTGATAGAGCATTTCAGGATGTGGTTCTGTCTGAGTGCAGACAGCCAAATAGCATGTCCATTCAAAAATGGCAGTAAAATAGGAATTAAAAAGAAACAAGTCTTTGCCATTTTAGTACCCCAAATAACTGGCTTATTGGTTGAGGCTGAATAAGATGTACTTAAATTGCTCTCTTATCATCATCCAGAACAGTGCCTTTTTTCTTTTGTACTTATTTCTTTCCATTTCAGTGCAAGACAGGCTTTTTTGGTTTGTTTTTCCRAGCAAAAAGAATAACTTGCAGCAGTATTTTAATGTTTTTCTGCTATGATAAATTTGGTCATGCTGCAGATGCCTCTTCTGCAATCCTGGAGTCAAACTGTTCCTTTATAGACAGCTGCAGCGGAGTAAAAAGGGGAAGGTGTTCTGCAGTTTCCAGGAAAAACAGTTTGTTCTGATGCTTGTTGAATTCATTTCAGTAATCGGCAGGGGAGGAGAGCAGATCTCACGGATTCAGTTAGAGTCTGGCTGCAAAATTCAAATTGCTCCAGGTAAGAGCCTCTTTTCTTTGTGTGGTGGGTGAACAGGTTTTAATGCCAAAGGATGTTATGTCCTTTAGCTCAGGCACTTCCCATGCTCCCGGTGTGTTACCACCATTAACATGGATACAGACAGGCATGGGATAGSCACCTCCCAACCAGGGTAGCAAACAGGTTTGTCAGGTGGTTTGGGGAATGGAACAATGAGGGAAGAGGCTTTAACTGACAGATGGCTGCAGYGCAAATGGACAATCCATGTTGRGCTTAGAGGTGAAGCTGTCSAGTTTTGTCACTTTGCTCAGCTCTRTGGTTTGTCTCTGACTGGTCTGGTCAGCTCCAGCTCCTGGCAGAAGACATGTCAGGAGGGTTGGCAGCAGCTYTCCATACAGCTTGCTTTGCATCATAAAAATGAGACCATTCATCCAAATGGGATCATTTGGTGCCAGTTTGCTTTGGGGAAGACTGTGCTGCAGTGCTCTACAGGGAGCTGTTGATCAGTGTCATCTGAGTTTTTACCTCTCCCTTTAATTGATGGGGAAGGCTTTAAAAGAATGCAGGCATCCAGTAAATCATTTAAAATATGTTGWTCCTGGATGTCTTTGAATTCTTTAGCGTGCTGTGTGTGCAGGTGGGTGGTGCTTCCATTGGTGCTTCATGGTCACTGAAACAGCTGCCACATTTTTAATTCCATATATCACAAGTTTTCTTCTTGTTTCCTTTGCAGACAGTGGTGGGATGCCCGAGAGGCCCTGTGTACTCACTGGGACACCAGAGAGCATTGAGTGAGTTCTGATTTRATTTGTCTCCTTTTTCCTTCTTTCTCTTCTCCCTAATGCTGTGCTCTGTCAGTGGTGCTACTTGGTTATTAGCCACACCAGCAAATGTTGGCCTAGAGAAACTTGAGGGTCTCTGGAGCATAGAACCTCTTGGTCTGATGCTTTAAACTGTGCACCTCAAAGGCTTTTTTTCCACTTGCAGTTTGAATCCTCTGCAGAAATTTCCTTGGAATTCCCCTCCGCAGGGTGAGGTTGCTCTTAGGGCACCTAGGATGCAGTTCTGTAACTGCAGCTTCCCAGGATACTGAGCTAAGCTGTTGAAGGGCACTTCTCTTCTCCCCTTCGCTTCCCTACTCCCACTGAGATGAGCATCCTTCCAGCTGAAGAAGGGCTGCATGAAGCCTCTAAAGCCTGTGGGTGCCACTCCAGGATACCCTGGAGGTGTTGGTGTTGTTGCAGAGCAGCATGAGGCCCACTGGGTGCTTGTCTCTGCATTGCTGCCAACAAGAAGCAAAGGACCGAACCCAAGCCTTGATTCTGCTCCTTGCATGGTAGAGACACGTGGCCAGCCAGCAGGRATTTCTATCTTTAGACCTATAGAAACTTTAGGGACAGTGTTTCCTCCCTCCCCCTTCCCAGGAGCTGAGTTTGAGACTCTCACAAACCAGTTGAGGACCTCCTGCTGGAACTGGATCCAGGATCCTCAGGCTTACAGGAACACACTTAACATATGGAGCTGCTCTTTCTCTCCCCAGCCTTTGGGTAGGTGGGTTTTTTAAAATCCATCTGGAAATCTTTGAGTTGCGTTTGAAAATACATGGGTGYAAAGACTGTCTCTCTAAAGAGAAGACACTCATCATTCTTCCATTCCTAAAGAGATCTAAGGGTACTTAAATCTCCTTATTCTACCAYAATACTGCAAGCAGTGAGCCAGAATAAATATAATTGGCAAACTCACATTATAGGGCAGGCAGTGTATTCTTGTTGATATTGAAGTGGTTTTTCCCCTATAGCAAAGGATATTTCAGAACAAAAGCAAAATATTAAAAAGCTGGGAAGCCTCATGAGGTGCAGTTGGGGGAAAATGGGGGAGTGGTGAAGTTAAGACTTCATGGTTCTGAAATAAACAGTTAAGTGTACTCATGTCTCTTTAAATAAAATTTGAGTAAATTTAAAAAGTCAGGCTATTCAATTTGTGAAACAGAACGTGGACATGGAATTAAGTAAAATTTAATTTACTTCTGGGGTAAAATTCTTGTCAAGTTGGTTGTTTGAACTGGTTTTTTCAGGCTACTTGTAGGAAAAGACAATGAAGTAAGGAAATAATTTTAGATGTCAGACTWCTTTGAGCAGGGTTTTGTGAGGAATGTTTTCATTAGTTATATCCAGAGACAAAGTAGTAAGGTTAATTTCCAAGTGACCCCTTCTCATCTGAAATATGTTGTGTATTAAYTGTTGTGGTCTCTATATTGTTACTAAAAGACCTGGGCACAAAATGTGAAGGTAGATGAATAAAATCTGTTAAGACTTTTCCAGAGTACTTGAAGCAGGCTTCCAGAAATTCCACCTTTTCCCTTTCGTTGTGAGAAAGTCAAGGGCAAGCAGTGCTCTGCTCTGTGCAGCCTCAGAGCAGCACCCCTTGAGCTGCCTTGGGGCAATGTCTGCWTGAAGGGATGACTTTGTGCAGGTTCTTCAAAACTCCAGAGAGAAGTCAGCCATCCTTAGGGTGCCTGGTATGGCTTGGTGTGAAGTGCAGAGAGGGGAAGATGCTGCATTGGGCTGAACAGTTAATTTCTGCTTTCAGAAGGGCTGTGGGACAAGGGCAGGAATGGGATATRCTGGTGTAGGAGTCTTCAAGACAAAGGGAAACCCTGTCAGTTACCYCTGACATGCTAAAGGTTTTAGAGAAGGGATCTTTAATCTCCCAAATGCTTCTTTGTGTGTCTCTTCTCACCAGGAGTAGAAGAACCCAGTCTTTCACTGGTGGCTGCTGCAGTATCCCTGCCTCGCTTCGTGGTGTAGCTTCAGCACCTACTGCTTGGAGCAGAGGCTGTGTTAGGACAGTATTCTGGTGCTGCTGGTAAGAGCAGGTAGAGAAGAGCAAAGCAGTTGCCTGTGGCTGATCAGAGAATGGTTAATCCATGGGCTGTGTTAGTATCAGAGCAGTGTGGTTTTTTTGTCTTGACCAAGAAGGAGAGCAGAGCTTGAGTTTTATGATTGCATTTGTGTTAGAACAGTTAAAACCTAGAGCATCTTCATTCAAAGTAAGCACCCCAAATGCTGCAGTTCAGCTGTTGCCCTTAAGTTCCTAAGAGGTCAGAGCATGCTGCTGCTCTTCCTTCTCTCTTCCCCTTTCAGATATCAAACTGTTTATAAGTAATCATGATAGGGGAAAATAGATATCAAAGAGTTWAAAAAAAAGGCAAACATTGTGCTGACTATGGTTTCCTCCATCTTTCCACTTCTCCTCTCCCCGATCGCTTTCCATTCCGATGGTTCCTKGTCTCTTGGTCACGTGGAGCAATGTTGTCTAATGGTTGTTTCCCCTGATTCTTTTCCAAAGACAAGCAAAACGGCTACTGGGGCAGATTGTAGATCGCTGTCGGAACGGACCTGGTTTTCACAACGATGTTGATGGCAACAGTACCATTCAGGAGATTTTGATCCCGGCATCCAAAGTGGGTCTAGTCATCGGCAAAGGAGGTGAAACAATAAAACAGTTGCAGGTGCGCAAGATGCATTTCCTTTAGGGCTCTCTTCCCTACTGCAGCTTCTCTAGATCCACTGGAACAGGCTGAAATGGAGAGCYTTGAGTGCTCTAACCTTCTCCAGCAGGGATTACTCTTCTGCCTTCAGAGATTGGACTCAAATCCAGTCTTGTGTTACAAAATCAGCGTGGTCCCAGCAACACAAGTGGTGGAGTTTTCCCAGAGCTGTGACAGAAACCCATGTGCTGTAGATAACACTTGGTGTGTGCTGTTTAGGAGGGGATCCYTGTAGCCAAGGAAAGGGTCATCTCTCTCTGCTCTGCAGTATTTTAATGCCAGCCATGCTGTTGTAGAGTGCTCTGCTTCTCTTTTGTTGCTGATCTGTGGTAAAGCTGCCGTGTGTCATCTTTTTTTTTCTCATCCCACCCCTTTCTAATTAAGTGTTGTGTTATGTATAAACTGTGTTCCTGAATGTTCTTTATTCCTCCATCTGGTACAAGTTTTTTACAGAAGAGAGGGTTTTAGCAAAGCATCTAGGTAAAAAATGGAGGGGTTTTGAGTGCCCTGATCCAACCTGTGTCATACAGTTTGGAGTCTGGTCACTTCATAACTGTTGCTATGCTGACAGCTACAGATTTTGGAATGGACTGGAAAGTCAGTTGTGAAGGTGGAGGGGATTCTTCTTGCAAGGATTTCAGCTATTTGAGAACCTCAGGAGCAGGACAATTTCTGGCAGTCCTTTACACTCTAGGATTGTTCCTGGATTTGTGCATTCTCTAATGGTGCTGGTTTGACCTTCATAATGATTAACCAAAATCTAGCCCCTTCTTTTRGGGACTCTGCTTAGAAAACTGCTCTGTGCTTTTTCTTCAGGAGCGAACAGGTGTGAAAATGATTATGATCCAAGATGGTCCTTTGCCTACTGGAGCAGACAAACCTCTCCGTATTAGTGGAGATGCATTTAAAGTACAGGTATGTAACAAAAACAAAGTGGTTGCCCAAGRGAACCGAGGAGAAATTAAAACTTAAATGTATTTGTGAGCATCTAATGGAGTCGAATCCAACTATAAATGTAATAATCCTTGCTGGTTTTGTTTGTTCTGTAAGGTTGAATAGAGCAAGTTAAAACACCAGAGTAGTTTKTTTTACAGCATAATGTAGGAGCTGTCACTCCACATAAATACTGCACATGGGTAGGAGTAGAGATGAGGAGGAGAGTTTGGAGAAAGTGGCTTTGTGATGCTTTGTGATTAGTCTGTGTGGTAAAAAATGAGAGCTCTGTGTCACTTGAGCAAATGGGATCTTAGTGACTGAATCACACATTAGAGAGAAAGAGCCTTTCACAAAACTACCTCAGACAGCCAATCGACGCAGGTAATTAAAAAACAATCCCACAACAACTCCTGAAACCAAGGGGTTTGCTTAATACTGGTACCTCAGTCTCCTTGTGTCAGGGTTCTGCAGATGTGGATGTACCTGCGGTTCAAAGAGAAAAATGTGGGTGTACCTGGGAGAAAACCCCCCCATCAGCTGGAGCCTGGGGGATTTCATCATGATGGGAATGCCTGAATTAGAGCATTAAAGTTCAGCCATGCCATGTTCTCAGCAAGTGCCTTTCATACCTTGCTAAGTACTTAAATCTAGCTTAGCATTCCTGTCTCCAATAAAAGTAGTTCTGTTTYATAGGATCTCCCTAATCATAAAATGCTGCAACAGTCGATGTTGCTCAGGGACAGT
Organism: Malurus melanocephalus; assembly: GCF_030028575.1. Lineage (NCBI taxonomy): Eukaryota > Metazoa > Chordata > Aves > Passeriformes > Maluridae > Malurus > Malurus melanocephalus. Next base: position 322,136 of record NW_026623667.1, read on the forward strand.
GTGTTTGCAGTGTGTTTTTCAAAGCTCTTATGGCAAGTTTTAGAGTTTATTTTTTTTTCCCACGAATTCTTAGTGTGGATGTATAGCTGTGTAAAAGGAGTTCAGTGACAGTCTGACTGCTTTTAACCCAATCATACACTCAGTGCTGCCACTTCCCAGGTGGCTCCTGCCTTGCAAGATCTGCTGTTGTCACATCTTCCATTTGAGGAAACGTGGAGACTACACAGGCTGGAAGATCTTTGAGGTGGTTAAAGCTTAGGAAGTGTTTAAGAAGTGTGATGAATCCTTGGGTTGGTGGGATTCTGTGGATGCTGCAACAGTGTTTACTAATTCCCTCAAATCCCTATGAAGTCTCTCCATCACCCTTATTTCTGTCTTGGCATCTCTAAAATGTCTTTGAATTGTTCCTGTCTGTTAAAAATATCTTGGGACATGGAAAATATGTGGAAGTAAAAGGAGAGAGGTACACCACTGTCCCTCAAGCTTGGAAATAGAGCCAAGATGCCAAAAGCTTGATTGGTAGTGGAGAGAAACAAATGCTTGGGTTTGACATGCAGGCTTTTTTTTTTTTTCCAAATGGTGACTACTGTTGGCTAATTTCCAGGGTGCACYTTCACTAGCTGGGCTACATGCAGGCTTGTGAATAGCCTTGAGTGCTGCCATTAGGTAGGAAAAATATTCATTTGTCTCAGAAAATATCTTGCTGGATTGCTGCAGACTTGGGCTTAATTTCTCAGAGTCAGTAAGCTCAGTGCTGCCCACCTGTGCCCTCAGTATGTGCTCTGTAGCTCTCAGTGGACATGATCTCTATATGATCTACAGCTTCTACCTTATATTGATTGTAGTTCTATCGAGTAAGAAAGGGCCTTCACTTAAAACAAAAAGATATTTTAAAAGCTGAAGGGTCTCTTTGAAAGACTGGAGGAAAACATTGCACCCAAGAAACGGCCACCTTGTGCACCTGGCAGGTTTTGTCAGACATGGAAGATGCTGTCAAGAACAGACTGTGGTAAAAGAAACCCTAAATCAGAGCACTGTTCCCGTTCAGCAGATGGAGATCACTCTGCCTGAAGCCAAYCATTACCCACTGTTGAGACCCTAACACCAGGAGGGCAAGCAGAATAATTTGAAGCTAACTGTAACTTCTTTCCCCATGTAGCAAGCGAGGGAAATGGTACTGGAGATCATCCGAGAGAAAGATCAGGCAGACTTCCGAGGCGTACGCAGTGATTTCAGTGCTAGAATGGGAGGAGGCAGCATAGAGGTACGTTTCCTTCACAGTGCTCTGCTAACCTCCCTGTGGGATGGGTAGTGGGGGGACTCATCCAATTGCACATGTAACCTGTAAGCTTATTTTTAAATGCATTGTGTTCTTTTGCCAGAAGAATTGAGTCTGGCTCTGCAAAGAGGAGGAGTTCTCGTGGACTCCGAAATGGCAATGTCTAATTGTCTTTTTTGAGCTGCATTCTTATAGTGCAGAGTTCATTTAGTGGGGAAGGAATCTSTGGCCACGTGTTTGTTTTTTCTCAAGTGATACAGTTCTGTAGCCTGGAGCTGCCTAACATGGCCTGTCCTCAAAGTTAAGAGCATCTCCTTGTAAAATCAGAGTCATTCAGTCTAGTTCTCTGAGCTTTCATACTCCTTTGCCTTTCCCATCAGGTCTCTGTGCCCAGGTTTGCTGTTGGAATTGTGATAGGAAGAAATGGAGAAATGATCAAAAAGATTCAGAATGATGCTGGAGTTAGGATTCAATTTAAACCAGGTTTGTGTGAGGATGGAGAGCCGTTACTTTCTGACCTGTGTTCCACTTTTGGGTTCCAGCAGCCAGGCTTTCCTTATTCACRGGTGCATTGTGTCTCTTTCTGAAACCCATTTAAATATGATGTGCTGCCTCCTCATGCACTTCCTGGTTTTCAGAGAGTAAGATTATATACAGCTCATTTGCAAACATTAGATGTCACAACAGTCATGTCTTGAGTGGTAATTATACAGATAAATAACAATAACAAAAATTYTATTTCCTGTGAAAGAATTCTTCTTCAGAACATTAAAGCCTTTGGGGATCAGGAGTTGATTAATTCTGAGTAACTTTCTCTGGGTCCTTGGCTGTCTGATCACCTGTCAAAGCTGCCTTTGTCCTCTTAAAATTATATGAGTCTCTTTCATGGCTTTTTGACATTTGAAAGTGTTTTCTTTTGAGTGTTATTCCCTCTGCAGTGTGGGCTGGGTTTTGTCTTCTTTCAGTCTAGGGAAGAGGGGCTGAATGTGGAGGGAAGCGGTAGCTCCTGGGGTAGTTCTGTGGTGTGAAAAAGCTGCCAGCAGTGGTGGTGCTGGAAGGAAGCTTTTGTTGGCCAGTGGATGTTTTCTGCTTTTAATTTAGTCTTTGCCACCTCTCTCCACAGATGATGGGATTAGCTCTGAAAGAGTRGCACAGGTCATGGGGCTCCCCGATCGGTGTCAACACGCAGCACACATCATCAGTGAGCTCATCCTCACAGCACAGGTGGGTTCTGGAAGTGCTTTTTGGGAATGTGGGCTGCATGCAGGCAGATGGAGGGATGGATGGATGGAGGGATGGATGGATGGATGGATGGATGGATGGATGGATGGATGGATGGATGGATGGATGGATGGATGCCACCTGCTGAACAGCAGCGCTGTTCAATTTTCCCTTCGAGGGCCACACATGCTGCTGCCCAGGACAGAGCTGCTGGGTTTGGGTTTGGTTTGTTTATGGTGGGGGAGTTTTTAATTTATTKGGTATGGGCTAACTGAGGTATGGGAAGGTCTTCTATTCCCAGGCCTATAAGGTCTTATTGTAGCTCTATGTTTATTCCCTGTTTAGTTGTTGTTGTTTAGAAATAGTGATCTGGTGGAATGGAATCCATCAGTAGCATCAGTGACTGGAGCCTTTGCTCACATAATGCTCAGAGCATTGCCACTGCTCAGTGGTGCTTTATCTTCAGGTTTCAGCCCTCTGGTCTGGTAGGAGGCATAGGAAGAGGATGAGTGCTCAGGTGTTGTGTCACTGTGCTCTAAGACACACCAGCACATTGCGTTACTCAAGAGCAAGAAGTGCAAAGATAGGTGAAGTATTAGGGCAGACTCTTGAAGGTGAAATTATATTCCCTTTGTATWATGAGAATTGAAAACTTTAGGCCATTTCAGAAACCTGAACGTAATTTGTCTGACAAGGTACGTGATTTGTCCATCTTGATATGTCTTCTTGTCCCAATACCTGGTTTGAATGCTTGCTTTTATAATTTACTTTAGTAATTCAGTTAAATTTTGAGGTCTGTCATGACAGACATGGCATTTACTTTTGGAGACATTGCTTACCCAAAATAGGTGTGTCCTTTAAGTGTCTTTCAATTTAAAAGCTTCCTTTGGAAGCTTTAGAAAATGTGCATTTCAGCTGAGTAATTCCATCAGGATGACACTTGAAAGGGTTTAGAAAAAACTTTTGTGTGTCAGTGCCAAGATGCATTGTTTGCTCTAAAGAGAGCCCCCATCACAAACTAAAAGTTCTGTAGTAGTTGATGCTTATTTATAGATTTATTTCAGCAGGTGTAAAGGCATGCATTCAAAAACATAAATATCTTCCTGAGTCAGGAAGGCAAGTGTAACCTATAATACTTGGCATTTCTCTAAAGCACTTTAAAACTTGGAATATGAAACTGAGGTCCAGGAATATCTCAATTCAATACCATTTATTATGAGGCAGTTTAACTTACCTTGCTTTATTTTGTTTTTAGTGTGCATTGGGGCCAGCAAACAAACACTGATACATATGTTTTTCCTTCTAAGGAACGAGATGGCTTTGGAAGCTTGGCTGTTGCCCGAGGAAGAGGTCGTGGCCGTGGGGACTGGAGTGTTGGGACACCTGGGGGCATGCAGGAAATCACCTACACGGTGCCAGCTGACAAGTGTGGCCTTGTTATAGGCAAAGGTGGGTTTGATGACTCCAGATACCACAGTCTGCAATCCTTCTCTCTGAGGATGGTCATGTTTTTGCTGCCTGACAGTGAAGCTTTGGAGTTTTTGTGATTGTGTTTAGTGCCTGATGAATGCAGCATAGGAATAAGCTTTAAGCCCTTGTGGTTGTTTTCTTTGTGGTGTTCTCACTCATAATTGTACTCTCCAGGCCCTTGTACACAAGCTGTAAGAGAGGCTCTTAATGCACAGCTGTCAAATAAGCTTGTTATAACAAGCAGCTGGTTGAGAAAAGGCAGGTTCATTTGTGGATTTTTTTTTACAGAGAATTCATTTAAAGGACAGTTTATCAGGGACAAGCAGAACAGTCATTTCATCGTGCTGGATTTCTGTGAGTGCTGTGTGAGGAAATGGAAGGTCTCTGAGTGTGGTAATAACAGGAGCTGCTTCCAGCCACATGCCTGAAGTGTGTGATGAATGAAGTAGGAGGATTTGTCTGCATCTGTGCTGGCACTGACCTGGCACAGCAGCTGCTGTACCGAGTGCCACTCAGACATTGCCATTGAGGACCCTTGGCTGCCTTGGCCATTGGATCTCTCCCTGCTAAGGAGGTGGATGAGGAGTCATCTGACCTTTCTCTCAACCAGGACAGCCCCATGATGGTTATGAGCATCAGCASCAGTCCCAGTTTATCACAGAGCAGAAGCTGCACACAGGGCAGTSGCAGGATTTAGGGTAGAGCCAGGAGCAGATAAGCTCTCTAGCTCTGAACTGCTGTGATGTGTCTGAGTTGATGCACTGACCTATCAAAAGCAGTTTCATTTTTATATCTGCTTCTTTCAGAAAGAATGACATATGCTTGAGCTARTATTTAAGTAATCACAGTTGGCTTTTAGCCTCAGCAGAGAATAGAATAGGAATAGATAAGCTACAGCAGAAAAGGAGGCAGAGACTTGAGGGCATTGGGCCAAGTTTCAGTAGCTTTGAGTGTTTTGGCCAGGAGGGAGCTTGTGGTGAGACTTGTTGTGGCCTCTTCCCTGCTGCTCCCTGCTGTGGGTGGGGCCCACAGCACCCTGAGCTCCTGCCCTKTTGGATGACCAGGGACATGGGCAGGTCAGCCCTGTGGCTGCAATTGTTTTCAGATGTTGTTCTTTGCCACAAGCCCGTTTACAGACCTGAAAACTTTTTTCAGTAGGAAAAAACCACCTGCTTCTTCCCCATTATGCAGAAATTGCAGGGTGATTATGCTTGTCCTCACTGAACAGTCCAGTTGGGCAAAAGATCAAGCAAGGTAAATTTGAAGCCCACAAGTGAGACTTACATGTACAGAAAAATCAAATTATAATGAAACTTTATTGCTGTATCCATTAGTCATCTTTAATAAAGGATCAGAAAAGGTCACTTGTTGTTCAGCAGTGCACTGAAGTGGAGCATTTGTGACTACAGAGAGCACTGTGTGGTGAAAAGATAAATGCAGGTAGTGGAGTGAATGTCCCAGCATTCAAGTGCAGGGCCTGGCACAGCCTCGCTGGGGGGTGRAGGGTGGCTTTTTACCTTTGTTTCCACAACAGCAAAATAGAGATTCTTACTTGGCCGGATCAGAAGCTTTCTGGAGTGACTAATTACTAGTTGTATGGTGATTTGAGTGCTGGTAGCATTGTAATACCACCTTGTAATCGGTGTTCTCGCAGTGCCTGTGCTCTTAGGCTGCTGCAGCCTTCACTTTTGTCAAGTGAGTGATGGCTGTAGCATTGCCTTTCAGGGTCTGGACCAGCATGGATGTGCTTCATTCTCCACACATTGATGTAAGACAGGCAGTTCTTGTTATTTCCTCCCCCGCTGCCCATGGGGCAGTTCAGGCAGTGGGGATCTTAGTGGGGTTTTCTTAAGAGCGATGACAAAACCTTTGCTTCTCTCTGATAGTTTGYGAGCAGTTTCCAGCTGTTGGCTGTTTTTCCTTGCTGTGATACACGATGGGGCTGTTGGCTTTCCTGTAAAATCTGGCTGAGGCCTCTGGGTTGTCTTGGTCTCAAGATCAGCACCCAAACAAAGGATCCCCAGGTGTGGTGTGTGTGATGTGACCTGGTAGCTGCTGCTGTGCTCCCAGCTCCATGTGACCTCTCGAGAAGCAGGGAGAAGAGGGAGGCTGGGAAGTTTCTCAGCTCAATTTCTGCAGCACATGTGATAGAAGATCTAGTGCCCTTTTCTTGTGGACATCTCAGCCTGGGAGCGTGAGCTTTTAGGAGTCACTGGGGCTCCCTGCAGATCCTGTGCGTGGCTTTTTCCTCTAGAGGGTGGGTGGGTGCAGCTTTTCTTTGCCAAAGGCTCTGAGGAAGGGTGGAGGCGAGCGCCATACACATGTCAAACTCCGTCTGTGTTTGGTGGTGCCTGGAAACAGCCGCCGCCTCCCTGGGCCCCCCTGGATTTCCATGATAAATACGGCAATCCTGACAGATAYCGCGGCCGGCCTGGCTCTTGTCAGCTCAGCCTTTGAGCACGTTTGATTAATTGCTTTAGGATTTCACRTCCAGCCGGGAGGCCGCTCCTGGATCGCTCCTGCCCCCCATCAGGTGGAAGAATGGAGCGGGATGAATGCTCTATAGACAGYCACCATGTGCCGAGCGGGTCACCTCGCCGTGGGGAGGAGAACTCCTTCCGGCACCGCTGGCTGCGTCACGGCATTTGCATCCTCTGGAGGCTGGGGTGGGGTAGCTGGGCTGGGAGGGAGCACTCTGACATGTACCAGGCTGCAGGGGAAAGAGGACAAGGGCACCAAGTTCCTCCTGCTGTGGGGCTGTGTTGCAGCCTCCCACCAGACCTGACTTGATCCTGCTCTATGGTCTAGGAGGGACCTGCTGTAGAAACAGACCCAACAGCTACAGGCTTGGTACTGAATGCTAAATGGGGCAATGATTTCAAATCTGTATTCTCCTTGCCTCCAGTTTGAGAATGCTTCGATTTTTAATCCCCTTTTGGAAGGAGAAGCTAGTCTGCAGTGCRAGTAGCAACCTCTGGTTGTGCCTCTGTCACCCAGTAAAGAAGTTGTGCCACTCCTTCAAATTGTGTTGCCTGAAAGGGTCCTCTGTTTTCATTAAGCAGATGAAATGGCTGTTGATTCAGATCTCACCTCGATATGTAAAAACCAGAGCTTCAAACAAGTCTGCATCAGACAAAAGCATGACACAAAAAAAAAAAACCTTCTCGGTTTTGAAACTTCATCTTACTCCTTTCCCATGCTTGACTGAAAGTAAGTGGGTTGGCTTTTGGCTGCACAGTACAATCCCTGTTGTCTGCCCAGAGATGTGACATGATTATCTTTTGTTAAATGCATCTTCAAAAATTCATTTAGAAAGAGTTAATTGCCCTTTGGCAACTTTTCCTCCTCCCTTCCCCAAAAAGGCTTTAAAATGTTAAAAAGGTCACGAGTCCATTACAATGAAATGAACAAGTGTCTGCAACATCCACAGTTTGTTTTGAAGTTGTGCTGGATGTATAGAGATGGAAATGTGAGCAAAATGGAGGTGTTTATTTCTGGAGATTCTTTTTAATGAAAACCTAACAAAAATCTGATTAGTTTCCTTTGCTCTCCATCCTGCTCGCTATCTATCCTTTGAGCTGGTGATTTTTGGTTTGTGATTTAAAAATTATAAAACCCCTTCCTTCCCTGCACCCTTTAATTTCTYCAGTTGAGTGGAGCTGGTCTGTAAGTTGTGTGAGTTTCCAAAAGAAGAATTGAACCATTGTAACATTGGCTGAGGCTTTTGTTAAGCAAATTTCATGAAGAGACCGGGACCTAGCAGGTCTTGAGGAAATCAGATCCACTTTGACTGGCCCTGCTGCATCCTGCTGGAAGCACTCCTGTGCTCTTGTGCATCCAGATGGCAAACGAGCCAGACWTGTTCACTGCATGCACAGCTAACTCTGAAATAGCAGGAGACAGCCTGGAATCGTGTGCTGCCGTGGCTGTGGAGGGATGTGTGGCTGCAGGGTGAATAGGGAGCGTTGTAAGCAGAGGCTGCTTTAAGCAACAACCTATCAAACAGTACATGTTTGGGAGAAAGCTTTACCTTTGTTATGTGGCTTGTAGCTTTTTGCCTTAGTGATGAAAAAAAAGAAGAAAAACCAACATGTTTAGATTGCAGGTGATCTTCTTTTCCTGGAGGATTAGAATAGCTGTGCAAAACTAATGGAATTCAGTCAGTGCACGTTTTGTATCTGTTTTGTCAAAGTRTATCCCAGCCATGCTGCATCTTGTTGGGAGCCTGGCAATGGGCACACAGTAGGGTTTGTGTGTTCTTAAAGCAGCATGACCCCAAAAACTGTTGCAGTAGCTCATGGTCTCAGGTTATGTTTGTGTGGTAGATTAAAGGAGCAGTATGAGCTCAGGTACTGTGGTTTCTTTTGCTGTTGCCATCCTGAGGCACACAGAAGGTGGCTGAAACTGTAATCCATTCCCAGGACCTGACCTTGTTGTGGTTTTAKGYAGRGARATGCWGAATATCCCCTGTTATGTCTTGGCTTTGTTTTCTTCAGGTGGTGAGAACATCAAGAGCATAAATCAGCAGTCAGGAGCACACGTGGAGCTGCAGAGAAACCCACCCCCSAACACAGACCCCGGCGTACGAATATTCACAATCAGAGGGGTCCCCCAGCAAATTGAGCTCGCTAGACATCTCATAGATGAGAAAGTTGGTGTAAGTTCCATCTCTGCTCTCTTGCTCTGTCCCTTTCCGACGTGCTGCTGTCACTCTTGGGTACATGTAGGCCTGGACTTACAGGATGGCACGGAATGCACATGCTTGCGTTATTCAGCTTCAAAACCATTTGCCTCTTAGCAGCTGGCTTGAACTTGATGGCCTTCCAGCATCCATTGGGCTGATATTTGCTGTGATCCCAGGATTTGACTGTTGACATAATCCTGGGTAGTGTATGCAGCTATATGAGAGGGGAGAACAGCAATAATAAGGTATGAAAAGGCTGTCAAAGGAGATTCTTGAAAGGAAGACAATAGTGTCACTGTGTGAGAATGACACAGTCCTGGCAGATTGTCCTGAAAGTAAAACACTCAACTCCTTGCTCAGAAAGTTCAGGATGACTTATCTTACACTTAATGCAATGCTGTGGTATTGAAGCTTAATAACGTCAGGCTGCAGTACTACTGAATGGGGAGACTTTGGTAAAAAAAATACAGCAAATACTGAACTGGGGCATGGGAAAGCTGAAAAGCTGCCTTCACACTGAATTGCTTGAGAGGAGGCGTTTTGACACCACCCTCAGGATCCATGTGTCCCAGGCTGTCTTCTCTCCTTTCTYACTACTCTCAGTAGCTGCCTCCACTCTGTACTGGGAGCTGGCATTAAATACTTGTGGATTCTGTGGCAGGGTACCAGCATGGGTGGACCTGGAGGATTTGGTCAAAGTCCGTTCAGCCAAGCACCCGCTACACCTCATCAAAAGTAAGCTGCTTCATCTCCTCACCCCTGGGCTGGGGGGATGGCTGGGACCTAGAAAGTGCTGGGAGAAGGGTGGAGGGTGCTGAAGGGGTGGGTTATAAGAAGAGCTTTTTGAGAATTGAGCATTCAGAAGCGAAAGCAAGTGAGCTCAATCCTTTAAGCTTGACTACAGGAAAGATTTCATCTGTTAAATGATGAACCAGGTAGGTATTGGCATCTCCAAAATTCCACTCTCTAGTGCAGTGAGAGCATGGGAGGAAGCCTGAACTGCATAGAACAMAAGGAATGCTGCTCAGCGTGATGTATCTTCACCTTGGCTTCTGACTGATACCAGGGCAGGACATTGCAGTTCACACCTGCACAGCTTTCCTTTTGCTCCCACATTCACCTGTTTGCTCAGCAGCTGCTGACTATAAGTGACAACTTCTCTTCTCTGGGCAGCTTCAGGTCTGTGGCCTGGTAAGTATTTTATTGTCTACTTGAGCATGGCTTTTTGTCCTCTGCAGTGGTCCTCAGGCGTTCATGACGCAGGGCTGGGGCAGTACCTACCAGACGTGGCAGCAGCCTGGACAGCAAGTCCCAAGTAAGTGCCAGGGTTGGAGAAGGGTTGGTGTTCCCTTTGCAGTCTCTGCTTTGTGCCTGCAAAAGGCAGGCTCACCCACGAGACCACGTGTGTGAAAACAGCAGAATGATTTCCTGAGCAGAAGAGGTGTGTGGAGGCACGTGGTGGTGGTGTTTGAGCTCAGAACAAGCTGAAGGCCTTGGAAAACTTCTGCTTTTTGTGTGCTTAACTGTTTATTGCTTCTTTCTGCTCTTTGGGTGGAAACTTGGTGCTTGCTGTCTGTCCCTTTTTAACTAAAATATTCCTGCCTCAGGTTTTCTTCTTCCAGGATTCTCTAGGCAATCACCTGCCAATCCCACTTTCCCCTAACAGGCACACTGTGTTGGTGCTGAACCCTCCTGTCTCTTTGTTCTTGACCYTATTTTCTTATTTAATTGTTCCTAATGAGCTTTTCTCACTGTTCAGCTCCTGGACTGATGGAACGACTGGGAAAGGGGATGCTGGAAATGGAAYGAGGGTTAGGCAGGGCTTCTGTACTGGTCATTTTTTCCTGAAAGCTGTTCAGTGAAAATTGAGCATTTTGGAATGGGGAGTCCCCCTTTTCAGAATAACTCAAGGAGTAAATTCTGGTGGTGATGCTGTAGCTGCATCATCCTGTGTCTCCAGCAGTCAAAGGAGTGGTTTGCCCTAAAYAGCAGATTCATGTCACTGCTAAGGCTGATTTAGCAATGAAGCAGATTATGAACTTTGGTAAAAATTCCCATTCTTTGAGGTGCCTGAGGTAGAGCAATCACCCTGCAACTGCACTTGTGATTCTTCATAACAATCACCTTTGAGTGAATATGTGGAATTTGGAAATCTCAGTGCTGCTTTTTAACTTGGTGCACATCTGAACTGTGTGCTGTGGTGGAACATGGGAACCCTGCATGGGAAAGGTGTTAAACTCTGGATGAGTCCTGCCTCTTAGCAATTACATTCTAGAAATGATGACTCTTCCTTTGAGCTGTAGGGACTTGAAGAAGGTCAGTATTTTTCTGTTTTCAGGACAGTAAAATGCAATGGTGGGCTTCAGTGGACTTTTCTTTGTACAAGAGTGGAATAGTGTGGTACTGAAGAAGARTATTTGCTCATTAACTTGTTTTTCAGGAAAAAATGTTTTTCTACTACTTTCCTTTGCAGCCCAAGCTTCCTGAGCTTTGGGAAGCAGAGCAGGCAGTGCAGCAGGGAAATCTCTATTTAAAAAAAAAAAACAACTTTTATCTTCCATAAAGCCTCGGAATAAACGCTTACAAAATATGCATTGCTCTTTGCCTGGCAAGATGCCTTAGAAACTCACCTTGGTAACTTAACTTCTTCATCACCTTCTTGAAACATCTGCTTATGTTGCCTACCAGCGCTTGGGGAAAGAAAAATCTCCCTTCYTGCAGCAGATAATAATTTCTCAGACTCACTGCTCCTGGCTTTGTAACCTGGTGTAGGAAGCACAGCTCCCTTGAGCCCCCTGATGATCAGTAATCAGCTCTTACCCTGGTGATGACAGTTTTGCACTGTCAGATTTTAGGTGGCTCCCAAAACCCCTGGAGCTTCCTGCCTTGCTGTTGTCCATCYCCTGTGTGGGTTTAGTCCCACACTGCTGTCTTTAGGAGTCAGATGTTTTATTTTTGCTATCGAGCCTGATGGAAAATGTTGGCTYCCTAGTTCCATGTGTGCTCCCTGTTTGTAGCCAGGCACACTGAAGGCAGTCTGGATGAGGAAAGAGGACACACACAAAATGCTTTAAGAACCTTCACCACTCTCTTCTGCTGCAGCAGTGCCCAGGCAGCCCAGGTGATGCTCACCAAGGTGTAGRAGGATTAGGATTATTGTGAGAAATAGGTGAACACCTGCTTTGGCACTTCAATTTGAAAACAGCCTTGTGCAGGGTCCCTTGCAGCCTGTGTGTCACAGCTCTGTCAGCCCTGTCACAGCGCCGGCGTCCTGGGGACAGCCTCGAGTGCCCTCCTTGTGGGAGGAGGGGCAGACCCCCACCCCCTACACATGTATTTGGATTTTAATTACTTCCCCCATCTTAAATAAATTAACTGGCCGGGGAAACATTTTGCTGTGAAATGCATTTAGCTGCGTGTCCTTTCAGCCTGCTGCGGACTGTAATTCTCCGAGAAGAAAAGGCATTGAAGGAGGTCCTTTGTTGGCATTAGCAGGTGGACAGTTGAGGCAGCCTTGACCTCTGCCAGAAAAGGTCCTGACTTGTAGCGTTGGTCAAGTCTTTTAACCCGCTTTTATGCCCCTGGACAGGACACTGCTGCCCTGTTCCCTCCACCCACTTCACACTTGCAGTGTATTATTTTCCCCCTTCCCCCCACTTCAAAGCCCCCCTCGGGCCGGCATCGGGGCCGGGCTGTGTTGGGAGCTGGGATGGGATGGGAAGGGCTCTGCTCCACGCGTGTCCTCTGTCCTTGCCTGCTCTCCGTGGCYGCAGTGGCTCGTGCTCTGCACTCTGCTGTGCCTCTCTGCAGTTCTGTTTGCTGTTTGTTTGTCCTGTGTCTCGCTGGGGGCTCTGTGCTCCCACGGGGATCGAGGGAAGCGTGGCAAGGGCAGGTATCGCTGCTCTGTCCCGGCTGGCCAGGCTCCCCCTTGGTAACACATAGCTGTGCTGGATTGAAGGTGCTTCGTGCTTCAAAGATTGGGAGTCTGTGCTAGGTGGAGCCCAAGGCTTGGGATCAGAGAGCAGGCACAGAAAAGCAGCYCCTGATAAACTGAGGCTGCTCAAACCGCAGCCTTTTCCTTGGCAGCTCCGTGGAGGTGACAGGTGTCAGATGTGCCAGGTGTCTCAGCTCTCCTGCACTCAGTGCAAGCAGACTGAGAGCCTGGGGTGGCTGTTTGCAGACTGGGCAGCCTCCAGCCACATCCTTGGCCTGAGCAGGTCCTTGCAGAGTGACTTTTGGCTTTGTGCCCTTCAGCAGGTGAGGTGAGATCAGGAACTTGAGGTTTACCTCAGCTTCTGCTGAACTGAAAATGCCCAAAGCTGTAGAAAGGKCGAAGCTGAAGTGTCAAGTCTGGGCAACTGAGCTAGACCCAGGGCCAGTCTAGTGGAAAGGTAGATGTCACTGGCTGGAAACTGTCACCTGTTCCATACTGACGTGCCCCTTGTTGTCATCTTTGCACAGGCCAACAGAGCCAGCAGCAGAACAGCCATCCCGATTACAGCAAAGCATGGGAGGAGTATTTCAAAAAACAGAGTGAGTGAAACAGGCTGACTGGAGATCAACCAGCTCTTGTTACAAAGAGTTAATTCCAATCTGATGATTTGCGTCTCCATCCCTGCTATTTTTAGCTTCCAGTCCTCTCCAGATCCCCTCTGGTGCTGTCCTGTTGGTGATGGTGCATGTAGCGYTCCCACTGAAAGCTCTCGGTTGTGCTGTCACGCCTGGGGAGAGCTGCTCCTGCTGAGCCCCGGTGCCTTCATTCCCATGCTTGCAGCCTGCCTGGGGAAACACAGAACACGCAGGAACTGATGCTGGCCCAATCCAGAAAGCTGGAGCTGGGTTGTGAGAGGGTAGGAGAGCTCACAGAAAATCACGGGCTTGGCTCTCTCCGCTGTCTTACGGAGCGCATGATCCCGACCTCTGGACTTGCTTTGACCCGGTGCTGCTGGAGGCTTTGAGGATGAGGGGTGTGCAGGCTGTCAGCCTGTCCCTGCAGCCACAGGAACGCTCTGGGTGCTTTCTGCCTTCTCTTGGCTCGTCCCTCACAGTGCAGCTCGGAGCCTGTCCTGCCGTCCCACACAGCAGAGCCGGTGTCGCTCTGTCCGGAGTCTGCAGCAGCTGGAAGGGGGCTCAGTCTTCTTTAAGCTTCACAAAAGGAGATCCTAAGCCTGAGCTTGGACTTGTGGAATTGCTTATCACTCCCTTTTTTTCTTCTTTCCCTCCAGGTCATGCTGCCAGTGCTGCTTCTCAGGCAAGTTCCCAGCCGGACTACACGATGGCTTGGGCMGAGTATTACCGACAGCAGGCTGCCTACTACGGGCAGACACTAGGGCAGGCTCAGGCCCACAGCCAGGTGTGTATTCACCTTCCCCAAACCCCTCTGCCCCTTCTCATGGGAAATTGGTTGTATTGGCCTTGCCCTGGTGTGGGAACTCKCCTTCAGGTTCACTTGGTGAAGCAGAGATGTTTTGTGGCTGGGGAGGTGATCACAGAAGTGTGGCTTCAACATCAGTCTTATTTTCCTGTACCGAATGAAGGTTTTTTGGGAGAGGACTGGGAGGTTATTTGTTTCTCCTGGCAGCCTTTTTTTATAGATCTCAGGCAGTTGTTTGACTTTGGGGAATTAAATGAAAGGAATGATGAAGCCAGGTTAGTGAGGTGTCACTGCACTGGCACTTGCCAGGATTGTGTGCAGGCTCTGCCTTTTCTCATGCTTCAACAGGAGCTGTGTGCTCGCCAGCTCCCTGTTCTGAAAGAGAGACCAAAACTGTTGAAAAATAATTTGGATTAACCTGCTTTCAAGTAAACCCTCAGCTGTCACTCATCTCTGTGGAGAGTGGTGTGAGATTTATCCCGATCACACTCAGTGCTTTCCCAAGCACYGGCTTCGCAGGGCAAACAACACAGMAAAAAGTTAGTGCAAAGCACACGGGCACCTTGGTGAGATGGGACACACTGCTCCACGTGTCACTGTGGCTCTGTGGGAGCAGAGTGAAGCCGGCCCCCAGCAGCTGCTCTGCCCTGCTCCGCTCACACCAGCGAGGTGGAGCCGGTGCCGGTGCCGGCGCTCGCYGCGGGCGCTGCCCAAGTGTGACCTGGAAGGGGGGATAAAAGGACTTCTCTTCATTCCTGYCCAAGTCTGCCCTGCTAGAAAGAGAGATTTGTGAGGGGCAGGAGAGCTCCGGGACAGCGTCAGGGCAGAGGGCTCTGGTGGCAGCTCGGAGCATCCTTTGAGCTCTGTATCCCGCTCGGCTGCAGCGGGGACAGACCTGTGTCGGGGGAGGAGGGCTCGGCAGCTTTGATAATTCGCTGCTGCTCATTAACTTTGCCTTTTCTCCCCTCTCTTTTCAGGAGCAGTAGAACAAGGTCCTCGTGGCAATTTTTTTTCCTTGGAATCGTGGAAGAAAACCTTTTTGTAACAGAGGTTTCTAGATTTGCAACGTTTTGATGAAGACTTTTCTGTTTGTGAAACACTAGCTGTAGGATAATCTATACTGAACTTTTCTAAGAATCAGGAACAATTAGTAATGTACTAAACTTATGGACATGCTGGTAATTTTGTTTCCAAATTTATATTAAAAAAAAAACCTCCGGGATTCTTTTTGGAGAGAAGCCAGAGAATTTGCAGGCACCAAAACGCACCCCAGAGCTGTGACATTTCAACATGTGGGTTTTTTGTGTGGTTTTTTTTTTTCCTTTTAATTTTCGATCTTTTCTGTTGGAACAGAAAGAGTGGCTTGGAAGTCTTAGGTGGTATGTAACAAATCTTGAMAAGAAAAAAAAATTTTAAACAGTATTTAAATATTCTTAAATATGTAAATTCATTAAATGTTTTACTTCTAATTTCTTGTATCTTGGCTGTCTTTGATTTTATTGCATTTTTAAAAAACTGAACTATGGTATGTATTGTAATTAATGATATGATTTCTGTATTTGAGACAGTTACTGTTTGCAAGTTCTGGGAGGGGGGGCATTTTGTAGGGTTTGTATAATTTCTAGAGTCTAAAGGGTTAATATAAAAACGTGTTAATTTTTTTAGCAATACATTTTTTCATGTCTCCATTGCTAGTTGCATTTATGTATCTAAGACCTCCAAGCTTGTTAAAAAAAGAAAAAAAAAAGAAAAGAAAAAAAAAACTTTTCCTCTATGCTCTCAGAAATATAAATACTGTTATTTTTAATATTAAAATGAATCTGCTATTAGTACCTTTAACAAACACTGTGGAACATAAAACCATATAAAAGGTAGTAACTATTTTTTAATTCCAAGGTGTTTTTTGCTTTTTTGTTTCWTTTAAATATTTTCTTATCTAATATTTGTCAAATTACCTAGAGAAATAAATGAATTTAGTATTAACCACAGTATGCGCTAAATAATTTTGATTTAATAAAAGGGATAATATGATTTCTGATGTTTACTGTAGTGTTTCTTGTACAGATAACAGTGTATTTTTAAAGGAAAAACGGAATTGAAGCTATTTTTTCTTGCATTTTTAATTGCCCTGCGGGACATTCCGTTTTTAAATGTACTGAATTTACTGTTCTTGGGTTCTTTCCTTATTTTTCCTTATGCTTGAAATGTCTAACTATAAAGAACTGCGATTGGATAATGTTGAGCATGGTGTTAAAAAACAAAAAAGTGTTCTTTTTATTTGACTGACAGGTGCATTTTACACTCTATATAATAAAATTTCCACAAGGTGTCTTGTGGGCGAAGTATTTCCCGTCTGTTGGACTCTGTTGTTCCCTCTGGGCTGATCCCGGCTCCTCGCGCCTCCCGGGGACTTTGGGGTGATCACTGAGGGCAGCATCACCTCAATTCTGGAGAAACTGAGCTCTCTGGATCACTGAGACCTCAATTCTGGAGAAACTCTGTCACTGCCACGTCCTGCTGGTGCTGTGACACCGAGGATTCCCGTGGAAGTTGCTGCAATTGTTGCTCTTTGGGGCAGAGGATCCGTGTTAACACTGGGAAGTTTCCTCTACGGCCCTGTAAAGGTTTTATTGTTTTTGGAGGAGGTGGCAGCCCCTGGTTTTAATACTCTGAACTTGTTGCTTTTCCCCAGCTTTGTGGCTGAAGCCATTCAGGATCCATCCCTGCAAGGGGGGTCCTGGAGCAGCACAGACTGGGAGAGGGATGGGAAGGATGGGACTCCAGCCATTATCAGCTGTTTTAAGGGCATTATCCTTTAGCTGTGCCCAGATCAAGTCTGGCAATAACTCTCATCCCTTTCAGGGATCTCTTTCTTGTAAAATTTGAGTTTTGAGCCCCTCCAGCCTAAGGCAGCTCCATCCCTGGCTCCCAGGCAGCCGTTTGCGACGGGGGAAGGGAGGAAAGAAGATCCCATCTGCAAAGCCGGAGCGGGAGGCGCGCTGAGAGCCGGAAGAAAAGGAGATGTAGCATCTCTAAATATACCTCCAGAGAATCAAGAGAGACATTGAAAGATGGGATAGTAAAAGCCRCTTGGAAAGAGGGGAGAGGGGGGAAAAAATGGCTAGAGGAGGGCATAAAGGCTGCTGATGGGAATTGGGAGCGGGCATTACCGAGAAGACTTCCTTCTAATTCATCTTCCAAGCTCTGTGCCAAAACAGCATTTGGCATGGTTCACAGGGAGCAATTGTGTGATAATGAACCCTAAGGTGTCCCTTAATTGAAGACTGAGGATTACAGATTGTGCCAATAGTCGTAAATGGCGCAGGATTGTGGGAGGATGCATTTTCTTAAATGTATCTGTAAGTACAGATGAGTGAGTCTCCCCAGTGAAATGCCCGTACTATAAATTATGGAAATATCTCTTTCTGATGCAACCTTTTATTGAGGGGGTGGGGCAGCACAMGAAATAGTTTGCAAGCCTTTGAAATTTGGCCTGTCATTAAGATGGTGCCTGCAAAGCTGGGGTTTCATCAGCAGTCTGRTGTCCTGGAAGGATGAAGTGCTTGAATCGTTCCCAAGTTCACCAGTTTGTTTTCCATTATTGCTGCCTGCCTGGGGTGGAGAGGCCACGGATGTTGAACTGTTGTGAGTCCACGATGGGCTGGAGAGGAGCAGGGTGGGAGGCAGAGATGGCTCAGCACTTCACAAGGAGCTGGTGGCCTCTGGGATCCTCCAAGCCCTGTTCCAGCCCTGCTGCCAGCCTGCTCTCTGGTTATCTGGGGGTTGGGATCCTCCAAACCCCACTCCAGCCCTGCTGCCAGCCTGCTCTCGGGTTATCTGGGGGTTGGGATCCTCCAAGCCCTGTTCCAGCCCTGCTGCCAGCCTGCTSTCTGGTTATCTGGGGGTCCTGCTGTGGTGGTCAGTCCCACCCTGGGGCTGGACAGGCCCCCTCACCTTTCACTCTGTAGGCAGCTCCTGCTGTCCCCTGGCTCAGGGGGGTGGTGCAGCCCAGAAGCTGCTGTGGTGCCTTCAAAGCCAAGTTTTGGTGTCCAGGAGAGGAACTGAATCTCCCGCTCAGCTCTGGCCAAGTTTAAGCCCCAGTAACGTGGATTAAGCCCTGCCTGCACTGGGTTTTGAGGCAGGGAGGGTTTTGTCTGTCCCTTTGGCAGGAGCTGGATGCTGCATGGAGCAGGAGCAGCCTCTGAGGGCTGTGCAGGAGCCAGCACACGGGGCATGTGTGGGACTTTGGGCTCCATGAATGGTGATGGAGGTGGTGCAGCCTTTTCCTCCTCACAGAGTCCAGCACGGGGCCACACCAGGACAGCGTCCTGAAGGACAGTGAGGTGATCCCATGGAGGGACCTTCAGTTTGGGGAAGAATTTCCCTCCAGAGTGTGGCATTTGGGAAGAGGAACRGGAGTCAAAGGCCATCCCAGGTGAGTGTTCTGGTGGTCGGTGCCCAGCCCCGGCTCCCTGGCTCCTGTTCTTTCCCTTCTCTGACAAACAGCTCATTCCCTCAAGCACCATCCCTTTCCAGGCTCCTTKTCTCAGGCTCAAGATGTGTGTGGGTGTCTGGGCTGTGTCCCACAGGACCCCCCAGACTGACAGCACCTGCCCCGCTCCACAGGCAGAGCCCAAATCCTGAGCAGACATTTATTGTGGTCCACAAACCCTTTCTGAGCAGCAGCCCTAAAAACCCCATCACTAAAATACCTCACCAGGTCTAGGATGACCCTGATGCTCTCCCGTGCTCGCTATTCAGTGAGCCTGAGAAGGAAAGGCTCTTTTAGGAGTAGGAGACTCTGAGATATCAATCTAAAATACTTGCTTTAATTTTGCATGATTTGAGAACAGACTACATTATAGCCATTGCGAGTTAGACCGAAATGACCGTTGAAAGAGACAAGAAGACGTGGGACTTCTTTCCCCCCTTCTCCAAGTATTAAATATTTAATTGCATTGAAGGAATGGTGTATTTACAGTAATGGGCAGGGTGGCTGGAGTGAGAGCTCCTGGTGTTTAACACGAGCTTTCCAGYAGGATGTGGATGGTCATGAGGTCCYACCTGTGCTGCTGCTTCTCCCCTAAACCCACCTGGTTCCTCCCACTGTCAGGGGGGTTTTCAGGGCTGCTGTTTATGGGATTGTGGCACAGGGTGAGGAATTGGGTTCTTGCAGTCTCAGTGTATCCTGTCAAGCAGCTCGTGGGTGTTTATTCCACACARGGAGCTGTTTCTCCTTCATTTGGCTGGTTTGGAGGTTTTTTCCCTGGATTTGTTGTAGGTAGCAGCAGTGCAGGGTGCCCATTGCAGACAGCRTTTCTCTGCTCTTGTAAAACTGAGAAGGACAAAATAAACTTTCCAGAACTTTTAATGGTGGGAATGAACAGAAATTGGAGTTTTGTGGTGTGGAGATGAGTTGAAAGAGCCACAGCACCTTGATCTGTTGGCAGGAGGTGACAGTGGCCCCCAGAGCCGAGGGAAGAGAGTCCCATCCTGGTCTGGGTGGCCTCGGTGGGTGCTGGGGAGGGAGGAGGATGGCAGAGGGGCAGCAGCAATCCYTGGGATGAGRGATTTGGGGCAGTGAATGCCCAGTCTGTCCTGCACCTCCCTCCAGCTCTGGGGCACCACATTCAAGGCAGGTGACCCAAAAGAGCATCTCTGGGGACGATGTGGGGGAGACATCAACAGCCCCCCCACCCGATTATCTTTTCAACCTGCCCCTTATCACTTGAGGAAATCCTATTTCAAGGCCGCTCTAATGAAGCCTCTGATCTCCTCAGAGCCCGGCTTGCTCCCCTTTAATCCCGGCCGGGCCGGGGTGCAGGTGCCGCGGTGCCGGGGATTAGAGGGTCCCTGTCCTTTGTGGGAGCCGTCACTCAGCGCGGCCGCGCCCCGAGAGCCGCTCGGGGCTCCTTGTCCGGCCCGTTCGCCGGGAATATCAAACTCTGCTGCTCTGGAGTCGTTACACGGCTGGGTTTGGTCTGATGCTGCAGCAGGGATGGGATGTGGGATGGGACTGTCCCATCCCCAGGTCGCTGCCAGAAGGGAGGAAAAGGCGCAGAGATTTTCGTGTCTTTACAGCCCAGATCGCCCCTCTCGCCCTCCGGCCCCTCTTGGCGAGCCGCGGCACCGCGGAGGTGGCCGAGCAGTCGCCACAAGCGAGTTCCCTTTCGAGGCCGCCTGAGCTCGGACGCAGCCGGGAAGGGGATTTTCATCCTCTTGTTCTTGTGTGCCGCGATCCCCTCGCCAAAATAACCCTGGAAATAACACTGAAAAGAAAGGAAAGGGGGAAAGAAAAGCGGCAAAGCGAGCGAGAGCGGAGGGGAGAGCTCTCAGCATCTCTGCTCGGCTCCGCGGCCTCCCGCAGAGTGAAATGGAGGCAAATAATGCCCTAAAGCTCCTTCCCCGAGCAGCGCAATCAGCTCCGAGGGGCTCCGTGCCCGGTSCCGGAGCTTTGCCGGGAGGGTCACGGCTTCACCGCATCAAACCCTCCCTGCCCGGAGCCGCTGCTCGGGGGGACCCGACCCTCCCCGCTGCTCCCGGCCCCTCGCAGCAAGGCAGGCAGTGATCGCTTTGGGGGGGAACAAGGAGCCGTTCAGCTCCATCCATGGATGTGGCACTTTGGGGACSGTCACTGTCCTCCTTTTCGCCCCTGAGAGGTGGCAGCGCATCCTCCTCACCCCGCACCTGCGTGTGCCCTGCGTTGGCGCAGGGATGGGGGAATGCTGGGGCCGCCCTAAAGCATGGGGTGCACCCATGGGGACCCCTCCCCGCTGTCCCAGCCCAGCCTCGGCCCCTCTGCCCGCGATGAAGCTCCCCCAGCGCTGAGCACGGGAGCTGCTCGGGGTGGCTGCAGGCACAGGTGGGAATCTCACCCTGTAGAGAGAGGGAACACGCGAATGATCCGCCGGCCCCCTCAGCCCAGGCTCACCCCGGCACTGCCTTGTCCTCCTGCTGTCCCTGCTCCGCTGCTGGGAGCGTTCCCGGGCGCAGGTAACATTTGGGCACATTCCCATAACCGAGTGTCACCAACTGCTGCGGCGGCAGGGCCGGAGCCCCTCTCCAGGGCTGCTGTTTGCTTTGCAGCCTCCTTAGCYCCCATTGAGGCTTTTCAGCTCCAGCCCCTTCAGGGGGTTTAAGTAGGTAAAACCTGAGGAAGAGGCTATTTTCCTCCCTCCCTTTTGAGCCCTGCCTTGTGCCCAAAAGGCCCCCTTGTTTCACGCGTGCCAGTCACCTGGCTGGGCCCCCAGCCCCTTTCTCTCCCAGCCTCCCTTTTCTTTCTCCTTTCTCTCTTTTGACTTTTCCAGGAGCCCTCGCTCTCCAAACGAGCTTCAGATTGGATCCAGATTGAGGTCCCTTTGTCTTTCAAGGGTTGTACTAAGCTAATTAAATGTGATCCCAACAAATAAACGCAGATCTCCCCATTACATTCAGGCCTGCCTTTCAGGCAGCACCGGGCGGCCCCTCGCCCCCGCCCGCTCCGCACAGGGTCCCCCTCATTGAGTCCTGGCCATTGAAAGCACTGCCAGGATTTCTTTTGTGCCGGGGGTCTCCGAGCCCTTTTTCCATCAGAAAAGACCCCCAAACAGCAGCTCGGCCTTTGTGAGTTTGCAAGCAAACGCCAAAGAAAAGCCCCCTGAATGCTTTAATAAATGACACATTTAGCAACTTCGGAGGCGCCTGGCTCCTGCGGCAGCCGCAGGGGTGCGATGATCCCTCCTGCCCCGGCTCCCCCGGCTCCCGCAGGGGTGCGATGATCCCTCCTGCCCCCCTTCTCTCCGGCTCCCGGGGCATTTGCAGCCCGTGGAGGCGCAGGGGATGCGGCCGGAGCAGCTGACCGCCTCGGCTCGCAGCCCGGCTCTCCGCCGTCCCCCTTTCCCGGCGCTCGGGGGGCGCACGGAGCAGGTGATGGGGTCGGCCGGGCCGCCCCGCCCCGGCACCGGGCTCCGGGGCAGCGGGCAGCGGGCAGGGCGCGGCGGGGCAGCAGGGGCCGGGGGCTTTTGAACTCGGACCCCATGGTCCCTTCTCCTGGTATTAGCGCTGGCAAATCCAAAATCGTTTTTAATGACACACACCACCCCCATCCCACCCCGGACCGGGGGCTGCGCTGGACTTTTCTCAGCTCAACTAATATCTTTTTAATGACTTTGGGAGGGGGCAGAGCCCGGCTCTGCCCTAGAGCCTGGATTGCTCCAAACAGATGTTGGGGCAGAGGGAGGGGGATGCTCTTCCCTGCCAGGGACTTTCTTCTAAAGTTCAAACGAGAGGGGAGCTTTCAATCACCGCTAAAAATGTATTTCTCCCCATTGAACAATGGGCTCCTTTCTGCGCCCGGGGGGACACGGCTGCGATCGCGTTTCTGCTGCCGGAGAGGAGAAACCTCCGGGTTTAGGGCAAGAAAAACTCAGCTTCGAAAAAGGCTCTTCCCTGCGCCGCTTATTTTCGTCGCTCTGCATCCCTCCTGCATTCACCCTCTGCAGGAAAAAAAACCACAAAAATAATACAAAATTGTACTAACGAAGCACCAATCSTCCTTCCGCGCCGCAGCCCTTCTCCTCCGCACAGGAGCCGCCGCAGGTCTTTGCAGTGAAAACGGGCAGTGAACGCGRGGTTTGAGGAAAGAATCGCGGCTGCACCGGCCCGGGGCAGCGGCGGCTCCATCCCCGCATCCCGGCTCCGTGCCCGGCGGCCCCACAAGAGTTAAATTTTAAAGCAAATCAAATTCCCATTGGCCACTGTATATTATCTCAGCAGTCTTCATTTGATACCTCTTTAATACAGAAAGGAGCTTTTCAAACCCCTTTTCTCTCTTTTCTCCCCGCCACTCTTTAAGAGCAATAAATGTTCAACTGCAATAACTATAAATCAATCTCCGCTCTGTTCAAATCCTATTCATGCGAAGGGCTGGAAGAGGGGAGAGAGCTCCCCCCTCCCCCCCGCCCCCCAAAAAGCAGCTGCTGGGCTCTAATCTCCTTTCTTGCACTGTCATTCACCCTCATTTTTCCTCCATCACCCCATCCCTGCAATCTTTTCTTGTTTTGCTTTTCTTTTCTCTCTTTGCTGCATTATGATCCCATGTCTCCCCTCATCAGACCCCAACCTTGTCCAGATCCTGACCATCCCCTTGTAGGCTGTGAAAGAAAAGAAGAGTCCATGGATGTCAAATTGGTCTCAAAAAGACCATGAAAGATTGATTTGCTCCACTTTTCTTCTGCCTGACATTATTTCTGAGGGTCCTGAATGGGAAACCAGAAAGTCTGGGACTGGAATAAAGATGTTCTCTCTGTAAGGGGGAGACGGGGGGGAAAAATGCCCATTTACTCCTGGCCCATCAACCCTGCAAAACAGAGCAAAAGAAAAGAGGACTGTGGCTATTCAGAGTCAGACCAATATGTACACCTCCCAACAATATGCCAATATACTGAGGGCTTCTCTATTAACACCCATGAATATTAAAGTGCTCACTAAACGCTCAGAAGGAACTTTGGGAATATACACATGAAAATACAAGCAGCATTGTGCGGGGCTCAGAACAATGGGGCGGCGATAATGGCCCTTCTCTATTAACAGCCATGAATATTAAACTTGTTTCCTCTTAAATGTTAAAAAGGAGGGATAGCTGCGATATTAAAAAAGAGAAAGGGGGGGGGGGGGGGGCGACACACAGCAAAGCACCTTCCTAGGACCGGGAAGAAGCTTTGGGAAACAGCTGGGGATATTTAAAACCACGCAGAAAATGGAAGGGGTTGGGGTTTTTTTTCCACCTTTTTCTCTCACTCCCCCCCGCACCGCCGAGCCCCCGCAGCCGAGAGCGGGGCTCAGCGCAGCCCGCACCGGAACCGCAGGGGGTTGAAGAGCATCTATTATTTTTTGTCCCGGGATAACTTGAAGGTTGAAGGGTTTTCCTGGGGAAAGGGAAAATAAAAAAAAGGCAGTCCGAGGGCTGGTTTGCCTCGGCGGCCGGAGGGAGCCGGTGTTGGGAACCTTTCCACCTGATGCGTTATGTTTAGCAAAGCTGAAACATTCTGACGGCTCCTCTAGCCAAAGTCCAGAAAAACAAAATAAACTTATTTTTCACGCTTATTAAACCCCAAACCAATCCCTGGCAGSTTGTTAACCTTCCCTTTCCAGGGCAGCGTTGCCTCTCGCCAGGCAAAGACGCGAAGTAAGCGCAGGCTTGGGTGGGTTTTTGACATTTACATTGCTTCTTCATTAGATTAATAGAAATAATTACTCCTGGGTTGCAGCATCATTTCACCCAGGCCAGAAGATGCTCCACAGTTTCACCCTATAAGACACCCATGCAGGGGTGGGGTGGAGGTTTGAGCTGGGTCGCTGCTGCTCCGGGCACTGTGAGACCCGGCGGGGCTTCCCGGGACTCCGGGGTGCGGGAACCGGYCTTTGAGAGCCTGAGGATTTTGGGGGCCCAGCCTTCTTCCCCCAGCCCTTTACAGCCCCTCGTCCCCATGAAAATCAAAAGAACAAGGCTAAGGAGAGGGCTCTAAGCTCCGACACAGCAGGACTGGGTTTAAATCCGGGGAAGATTAACCCTTTGCTGAGCCGGCAAAGCTCGGCCCGGAGGGGAGCGCTGKGTTTGGGGGCACCGCTCTGGTGCCACCTTGCTGGGGAGGAGAGGTGGCTGCGGAGGTCCTGGGGCTCGGCAGGGCGCGGACGGGCTCCGGGGAATAGATTCGGCGGCGGACACGGGGGCGATGCGGCGGCAGAGCCCCGGAGATGCTGCAGCCTCTCCCGGTGTCGGGGTCCGGCCCTGGGGGGACACGGCAGGACWTGGTTGCAATTACAGGGAGATGGGGGATCCATCAGCAGTCCCCGATCCACTCCTGGGCACAATTCCCACGGGGATGGGGGGTTTGGGACCGGCCGGGCTGGGGGCGGCAGCCGGGTGAGCCTGGCCCTGGGGTCAAGCGAGGATCAGCCCCGGCAGCGCGTCCAACCCGCCCGGTGCTTGGGGACCCTCTCCRGGATTTGGGGGAGCAGCGCCGGAGCCTCCCGGTGCTGCCGGTCGAGGCCGGGGATGCGGGGGGCAGCGGGGAGCCGAGCACGATCGGGACCAACTGCGGGAGCCTCGGCCCGTTCCCCGGGGGCTGCGAGGGCCAAACGCCGCCGAGCACCGGGAGCTGTCGGGCTCGGGGCCGSCGATTTCGTTGTGGTGCTCAACGGCCCCAAAGCGCAGCGTTTCAGCTCCAAAACGAGCGTGGGAGCCGGGCGAGGAGCGGGACCGTGCCCGAGGGTGCGCCCCGTCCGTGGGACACGGGCGGGCACATTTTTGCCYGTTTCGT
This sequence comes from Malurus melanocephalus, assembly GCF_030028575.1. NCBI lineage: Eukaryota > Metazoa > Chordata > Aves > Passeriformes > Maluridae > Malurus > Malurus melanocephalus. The sequence continues at coordinate 347,464 of NW_026623667.1, forward strand.
TGCTGTTTTGCCGTGCCCGGGGGCAGGTGCCCGGGTTTGGTTTTGCCCGGGCTGGGAGGTGCGGGGGCCGAGCCGGTGCGTGAATACGTGTGTGTATATGTTGTATATGTGTGTATGTGTGTGGTGTGTGTGTGTATGTGTGTGTTGTGTGTGTGTGTGTTGTGTGTGTGTGTGTGTGTGTGTGTGCTCGCCGTGTCCCTCCCTCCCTCCAGCCACCCCACCCCCGGGAGGGGAGGGAAGGAGGGAATGGGAGGGGGGGGCTCCGACGGCTCGCCTCGCTCCGGCAGCCCCAGTCTCTCCGCCAACGTCAGGGAGGTCATTAATAACCAATTAGGAGGGTCAATGAAGCTCATATATAGCCGGGCGGGAGCCGCCGAGCCGAACGGAGCCCAGCCCGCCGCCCACCGCCCGTCGCGCCCGGCCCCGTCGCGCTCGGCCCCGCCGCCTCGCCCCCATGATGGGCTCGGTGCTGCCCGCCGAGGCCCTGGTCCTCAAGCCCGGGCTGAAGCCGCAGGGGCTCTCGCTGGCCGAGGTGATCACCTCCGACATCCTGCACAGCTTCCTCTACGGCCGCTGGAGAAACGTCCTGGGCGAGCAGCTCTTCGAGGAGAAGAGCAGCCCCAAGACCGCCTTCACGGCCGAAGTCCTGGCTCAGTCTTTCTCCGGAGGTGAGTGACCCCCCCCGGACCCTCCCCGGTCCCCTCGGTGTCCCCCACCGGCCCCGGGCCGGTTCCCGGTGCCCGGCGGCGGGATGCGGTCCCAGCGCTTCGCTCTCCCCAGGCGTGGGACTGGGGAAAAWGGGCTTTAAATTCATTTGGTTAACTTGGGCTTGACCTGAGAAAGTTCCCACTTAAACCGCGGGCTGGGGGGGCCGGGGCCGTCCCGCATTCAGCCGCCCGGGACAATATCTTTTCTCTCGCCCCGGCATCGCCGGGGCGTCCCGGCTCCCTTTTCCCCCTCTCGGATTTCTGTTCCTCTCTTAATTTACCATGAAGGCTAATTCCATTTCCATTCACGATATGTCAACCATCTCATCTCCCCATTTTGTAAGAGGAATTCCTGGGCCCTTTTAAACAAGCCCTCGCGCCATTCAGGCACAATGTACCGCTACAGCATTCCTAAAGGACTAATGAATTTAGAATTAGCAATTTCTTTCTAGTTGAGTTTAATGAATGCAGATCACTTTAACAGCATGACAAATTGCTGGATGGGCCGAAATAGACACCATTTAACCTCCTTTCCCAGCCCCGCTCCCTCGCCCAGCCCGGGATGCTTTTCCCAGGTACCTCCTCAATGCCCCGGGGGAACCTTGTACCGCTTTGTGGGAGCCCGGTTGGGCGTTTAAAAGGCTCAGCCCCGGGGTCTGGGCTGGGGCCGGGGTTGGGAGGGGTCCCCGCCGCCCCCGATCTCCCCCCTCTCCCCCACCCCGGTCCCTTTCTGAGCCGTCTCCCCCCTCGCAGAGGTGCAGAAGCTCTCCAGCCTGGTGCTGCCGTCGGAAGTGATAATCGCCCAGAGCTCCATCCCCGGGGAAGGGCTCGGCATCTTCTCCAAGACCTGGATCAAGGCTGGCACCGAGATGGGGCCGTTCACGGGCAGGGTCATCTCCCCCGAGCATGTGGACCTGTGCAAGAACAACAACCTCATGTGGGAGGTAACGACCCCRCCTGTACCCCGAGCCCAGCCCGGTTTGGGGAGAAGCAGGGACGGAGTGTTGGGGCTCTATCCTGTGCTTGTGCACCTCCGGGAGGTGCCTCAGTTTCCCCATTCACGCTAACACCTAGGCAGGTGGGTTTACAAACCCCTTGCAGGAGAAGGATGGCRTTTCCTCAGCCCTCGGGAGCTCCGAGATGCAGTTGCCGTGTCCTATGCAGCCGGATCGCACCCTGCCCTGCCCATCCCTGTCCTAGCGAACACCCGACTGGCTGCTGCTTGCCCTGTCCACGGCGGACAAAACCGGCTCTGCCCTGTCCCCTGATCCCTTATTTGCCTCAGCGTGATGAAGTTAACCCCAAACTAAACTGTGGGGTTTGGGGGAATCCGAGATGCCAGGACATCGTGCACTAATGCGCAGCCAATAGAGAAGGTTTT
>NW_026623667.1:349662-366392 GCF_030028575.1 Malurus melanocephalus
TGTCTAAGAGAAACTTGCCTCACCTTTCCTGCAAAGCATCTTTTCAAGCCTCTCAAGCACCTTCCCCCTCCACCCAGGGATTCTCCTGCTGCCACGGGCAGTTGCAGGATGCTGAGCAGCCCCTTCCTTTGGGTCTGAGCTGCTGGCGGGGCTCTGATAAGAAGGGAGATTGAGGAAGAGAGCTGGGTTTCTAGGGAGATATATGCTGGTGGGACGTGACATGCCAATGAGAGTAGGGCATCCTTCTCAGCCCCGCTACAGAAGCGCAGCCCCGCACCGTGAGCAGGAAAGGTTCACACATCTCCCAGCTGCTGGCAGGATCTCAGCCCCGAGGCTGTGCTGGCTTTGAGCTTGTCCCTGTGCAGGGGTTTTATCCCAGAGGCAGGAGGCGGAGGGGCTCAGAACAGTGTGGGCAGCATCACCACCAACCCCTCTCTCCCCTTTGCAGGTCTTCAACGAGGACGGCACCGTGCGCTACTTCATCGACGCCAGCCAGGAGGATCACCGCAGCTGGATGACATACATCAAATGCGCCCGGAACGAGCAGGAGCAGAACCTCGAGGTGGTCCAGATCGGGAACAGCATCTTCTACAAAGCCATTGAGGTAARTGGGGCTGAAGGATGACTGGGCATCTGCAGTAGGGGAACAGGGGATCCCCACCCTACAGACTCTCCATCCTTTGTTGTTTGTTGGGCTGTTGTTTGGGGTATCYGTGGGAGGACATAGGAGCTTTGCCRTCCTTGGCACTCAGATCTTCCAGGAGAGGTAGGCACTGCAGGGGAGGGTGATTTCAAGGGCTTCAGGGAGTAGGGAAGGTCCATTCTCCTCTCTGTCCCCTTTTGGTGGGCTCATGGAGCAATGTTTGTTGAACAGAGGAAGAGCAGTTGCTGCCCAAGCTTGTCTGGGATGTAAAGCATGAGAAGAGCTGCAATCCTGACCCAGATGGGGCTTTGGGCAAAGACCAGGGTTTGACGCTCTACTGAAAAAGTGGGATTTTGTGCAGAACCTGCTTCTTTATAGCAGGGTAAAGTTTGGGAGGTTCTGTGAAACCCAGGTGCTGTGTGCAGACTGAGCGTGCCTCTGCCCTGCTTTGCCTGGGCACCACTCTGGCTGCACAGGGAGCAGGGAGTGGTGCTGGCACAGCCGTGCCTCGTCTCTCCGCTGTGGGGAAGGGACTCTTCCTGCTCCCCTCATCCCTGTGCTCCTGTATGAAGAGTTGGTCAGTTCTGGCGTGGCACAGGAGAAGGTGCCGGGTGCCAGGGATGGCACAGGCTGCCCTGCTGTGGGGTGATGGCTGGGGGACACCCACAGCTCCCTACAGGAGGCTCTGGGTGGAGGTGGGTGTCATGCTCCCTGGCATTATTGATGCCACAGGCATAAAAGTCACACAGTGCTGGCGAGGTGGCAGCGGGGACCAGCAGTGTCCCCATAACCTGATGCTATTTCAGATATAGAAAAGTGGCGGTTTGGGGAGATGTTCTTGTTCAACAGCTCCAGCTTAGAGTCAGGAGAATGAACACCTCCCAGACCAGCCCTGTGGGATTGTCCTCCTCCAGTTTCAGGTCCAGGATCCCACCTGTTTGGGAGCATTTGCAGCTGGGAGAGGGTTTCAGCCAGGAATGACCATCAGTGACCATCAGTGCCCGCTGGGCAGCTCTGTGGATCTATCCAGGCTCCTGTGCAGCTCAGCAGGAGCACAAAGTCAAAAGCTCCATGGCACAGGATCACAGCCCAGCCCTGCGCTGAGCCTGCAGCAGAGCTGGGTTAGGGATTGCTGCAGTGGGGTGGGAAATGTGAAAGGGCAGGTAGGAAGAGGATCAGATGTTTTCTTCTGCTGCAGGAGAGTCCCACTCTTGGGCTCTGCCACCTTTCCCAAGAGYTCCAAGCATTTCCCTGCTGTTTTCATGCTGGACAACCCTCTGCAGGCTTCAGTTTTAAGACCTGATATTCCTGTGGGCAGCTGGGCCTGTTGTGACAACAGCTTAAGCGCTTTTTACTACCGTTCTTAAATTATGCAAACAAGTAAAATAATTCCAGGTAGCCGTGGTGTAATTAGGAACACGGCTGTGGGTTTTACACCTCATGCAGGCACGGACAAGGAGGTGGGTGAGCAAATATTTGGGTATAGCCGTGATCCATCTGTGGGCTTGCTCCTGGTGCTGAAGCAGTGAGTAGGATGAGTTTAATTCCCTTGGCACATGCAGTGAATTTGAGATGCTGTGAGTGCTGAACCCCAAGAGATGAGGGGGAGGAGGTGGGGATGAAGGGTCCCTRCTGTCACGCTGCTCCCCAAGCTCGGCAGGACGCACACTCCGACCTGAGCTTAATGCTCAGCAGCACAGGTGTCCATGTGTGGCCATTGTCACCCTCCACCCCCTACAGCCCTGGTGGCCTCCTCACCTCCTGTCCCCCTGCTCAGCTTCCTGCTCGCTGCATCCCTGCCCCGATGTCACTGTGAGCTGCCCGGTTCCTATTGCTCTGCACTCGCTTCTGCTGCATCAGAGCACAGCATCACTTTGGATGCCTTCCTCACCCACCTGCCAAAAAAAAATCAGATTTATTTAGTGCCTTTTTTTCCCTGTTTGCCTTTAATATTTTAATGCAGTTTGCTTGTTCCTGCCCTTATTTGCTGATTTGTTTTTCCCATCCTCTTTCTCAGCAATACCAAGCTGCTGCTGGAAAATAAAGTAAGGGCAGGAAGTTTTAATCTGAAAGCCACAAGATTTCTGGGGGACAAATTGAATTTGCTTTGGGGTGTATGCACATGGGTGCTCACCTGCTGCTGGTGTGGCAGCAACAGCTTCAGCAGAATAAAATACACACACATATGCACCCATGCAGAGTGTTTTATCCTTTCAACAATATTTTATTTTATTTGCTTTTATGAAAAAAATAACTAATTTTCTCTTAAGAGCAAATAACACCAAGAAACAGTGTCATTAATTTGGAATGCAAAAGGACATCGGCTTCTCCCACCTCCCAAATTCCTGTTCTGCAGCCCCRGTTAGGTCTTTATGCAGATGGACAAAGATATGAAGTCAAATTCCTATTGATTTCAGATGCCTAAAATTCAACATATTTTCATTTGTTAAGATGATTTGACTTAGGATCTGTGTTTCATGTGGATGATGCTTTACTTGGATCTAACATGATTAGCGTACGAAAAACAGTCCTCCAAAATGACGGATGCTCCTGTTTCTAAATTAGGTTCTTAACAACAGGGATTGCAAGGGGAAATACATATTTTTTTTATAAAGTGATGATGTTATTAGTGTTGTTTGAATTGGTGTGAGAGGATCCATCTCCCCAGCCACAGCTGCTGCACAAGGGGAGCCTTGACCGGCGTTTCCTGGCTGCTCTCCCCAGCCGTGCGGGAACACGACAGCAACAGCAGCGAAAGGAGAAATGCCATCACTTCGGGGAAATGGGAGTATGGATGATGCAAAACCTGTGCCCTGGTCCTGTAGCTGTCCTTGGGCTGTTGCAGGCACCGCAGTTTTAGTGTGGGACATGAGCAGCATTTCATACYTGAGCCGTGGTCTCTCCTAGCAGTCCCGAGCTCTCCTCTGTTTCATCATCAGATGTGCATTTCCATCTTCTAAAATCAGCCCTGGCAGGGTTGGGTGGGAGATGCTGCCTGTGCCTTGCAGCAGGAGGGTGCTGATGGCTCCACTCAAAGCCAAAATGCTCTGTTGGAGCTCTGAGCTGGGGTCTGTGTCCCAGCTCCCTGCTTTGGTCACTGTAACTCATGTCTCATTGTCAGTCACGGCTCTACAAATGGTTTCATTCTCCTTATCTCTGTGTGCTGCCTGTTCTGGACTCCCTCTGGGTCCTGCACTCCGGAGAGCTCAGCTCTATCTGTGTGCTCTGTAGCTGCACATTTGCCCATCAGCCGGTGTCTCAGCCTGGGGGAGACAGCCTGGAGTGGGTTTGTGCCGGTGGTGGCTTGTGCTGAGCTGTGCCACCACCTCCATTGTCACTGGGCTGTGCCTGCCTGGGGGTGTTGGGGACTGGCAGGTCCCAGATGGCAGTGGGRTCTCACAGGAGATGGGGCACAGCCAGTGTAGCTCCAAAGGGATGGATGTTCATCACCACTCACGACAGCCCCATCCTTATCTCTCTGTCTAGATGATTCCTCCTGACCAAGAGCTACTGGTGTGGTACGGGAACTCCCATAACACCTTCCTGGGCATCCCGGGTGTGCCGGGGCTGGAAGAGGAGCAGAAGAAGAACAAACATGGTAGGTAACATCAGAAAGAGCATGGGTGCAGCATCCCTGCCYGTTCACCCCGTGCCTAGCTCTGAGGCTGCCGGAGGGGTGGGCATGAGGCAGGGACATTCYCAGGGGCTATGTCAGATATCCCAGTTATCTCTGGATGAGTGCAGGGACTATGAGATTCCATACAGCTGGGGCAGGTTCCCAGTAATTCAGGGGGATGCCTCCCGGCCGGTTCACTTGTGGCAGTCGCTGTCTGACCTGGCCACAGGGTCAGGAGGAAGGCAGCCCCAACATGAAAGACCAAATGGATGCAGCTTCCACATCCCCACTCTGCATTTAAGGGCAGCAGAGGAGGCTTTTCTCTCCCTAGGCTTTCACTGTCTGCTTGTCTCACCAGTTCCCTGAGGTGCTCAGCAGAGCTCAGGCTGTGTTTGGAGCTGTATTTGTGCTCCTCAACCCCACTGCCCACTCTGAGAGAGCCATGTCCAAGCCCAGAAGTGCAAGGGGAGAAGCTGGGACCAGTGCAGRGCTGGACAGTGTGGTTGGGTGCTCCTGAGAGTTACTGCACCCATCCCCTCCAGCTCTGCTGCAGTCCAGGGATGGAAAAATTGTTTTTGTGCTCATCTGTAATTCAGATCACCTTGAATGTTCCCCTCATCTTAATTTGGGTGAGACCATTCCCCAGCACTGGCTGCATCCCAAAATCCTAAGAGCCAGCCTGGCTGCCAGTCTAGGCAGACACCAGAACAGGTGTCCTCAGCAACAGGGAGCCAGTGAGAGGGCACTGGGGACTCTGCAGGGCATCCAGCACCCCAGGGACCCGGGGTGGGGTGAGCTGCTGTGCTGGAGGGCAGCTCCTGACCATCCCCTGTTGTCCCCAGAGGATTTCCACGCCGTGGAGACGGGGGCCAGCACGACGGGGCGTATGCGCTGCGTCATCTGCCACCGCGGCTTCAACTCGCGCAGCAACCTGCGCTCCCACATGCGCATCCACACCCTGGACAAGCCCTTCGTGTGCCGCTTCTGCAACCGCCGCTTCAGCCAGTCCTCCACCCTCCGCAACCACGTCCGCTTGCACACGGGCGAGCGGCCCTACAAGTGCCAGGTTTGCCAAAGTGCCTATTCGCAGCTGGCGGGGCTGCGGGCGCACCAGAAAAGCGCTCGCCACCGGCCCCCCAACGCCTCCCTGCAGGCCCACTCGCCCGCCCTGCCTGTGCCCCATCCCGCCTCCCTGGCCCATCACATCCCCACCATGGTGCTGTGAAGCCCCGGCGCGGCAGCGGGATTTGGGATGGCAGAGACTGATGCTGAGGCACACAGCGAACTGGAGGGTGCCCTTGGCTGAGCTGGGGGGCAGAGGCAGAGCTGCTTTGTGTCTCAGAGTGGTGTTGGGTTGTTTTTGGGCGTCGCTGACTGAGGGGAACCCCCAGCTCTGTGGCTGAGTTGTGTGGAATTGTCCCTGRGGACAGACCCCTGGGGTGACAGAGGAGAAGGGACACAGCGGGATGTCCTGTGTGGGTTTGCCAGTGCGCTGGGGGAGGGCTGGGACAGCCAAAAGCTGGGCCTGGATGAGTCATGCCTGGGCTTTACAGATGATTTCATGGAAAGGAAAATTGCTCTTCTCCCTCCTCCTCTGCTCCAGCAGACACGTGCCCTGCTGAAAGGCTGGCACAGYCCTGATGTGGCCACCCCAGTCATGCCTGTTTGCCGCAGGAGTGGCTTTGGCCCCGGCAGCTCCTTCCAAGGGACATTTCCCACCTCGGGAGCCCTGAGTTAGTGAACGATTGCATTTTCCCCCACCTGAGCCCCTTTGCCTGCCCTGCTCCAGCAGATCGAGCCCTGCACTGGGGTCTGTCACCGCTCCGAGCGATCCCAGGGCAGAGGGGACAGGCCATGTGCCAGGGGGACACTGTGCCAGCCGGGAATGCCCATTCCAGGGCAGGTTTTGGGGGGACCTGTTCCAGCCCTGGAAGCGCTTCTCCCCATCCCTTTCCCAGCTGTGAAGGAACATTTTGGTTGGAACTGCTACTGCCCTCTGGGGACAGAGAAAACCTGTCCCCGGGCCAGCTCTGTCCCCAAGGACAACCCTAAGCGCCCTCTGGAGTCCCCACGCTCCGGAGGAGGGCTGTGTATCATAAATCTTAAAAAAGAAGGTATTCCAATATTAATTACAAGTCTAAGATGTATAAAGTTCTCACAGTGTTTCACTTCCAGATGAAAATAAACAAAAACAAAAGAAAAAAAAAAACCCGAACAACTGTCACTTTAACTTTGTAAATATTTATGTAAACATTATTTACAAAACTTTGATATTATATATTATTTGATTGTATATGTACACAGTGTAAATACATTTGTACCTCTCTTGTATTCTAAATAAAAATTACTTGGAACATTTATCATTTAGAAGAGGGATAGCATGGAGGGCTTTATTTTATGTGCCAAGAGAAGGATGTGGGGATGTGAAGATCTTAACACAACAATCTGTGAGTGAGGAGATGTGATGACATTGGTTGGACCAAGAATTGCATTTGGGAGGGGGAAAAAAATGGTTTTGGCTAAAGAAGCCCTTTTTCAGGTCTGGAAGCTGGGGTAAGCGCTGGCTCCCTTTGGAGCGGTGTGTATTTACTGATTCCACCCTGCCAGTCCCTATTCTTAACTTGCACARTCCCTTTTTAAAGCCACAGCTATCCTTTGGTACCTTCTATGAATTAATGCCCACATTTCAGCTGTGATGGGGTACAGGTGCAAGCCCTGCTGGAAGGAAGCGACACATTTGGTGACGGTCATCGCTGACTGCTTTTCCTGTGGTATTTCCTCCGCGGCTCCAAGTGCCGAACTGCTGCTCGAATTAAATGGATAAAACTTTTCCACGGATCTATCAGTTCCTGTTGGCACAGCTCCGCCAAGGGGAAGGGGTCAGTCTTGAGTCCCTCGGGGGTGTTTAAGCCAAGCCTGAGCACCGGGCAGCTCCGGAGGGAATCAGGTTTGTTCTGAGGGGGACACCCGGTGTGAACGGCACCCCAACTTGTGGAGCTGCTCTCCGCCTTGTTCCACAGCATCGCAGCCCGGCCCGGGCTGTGGGACCTTGTGGGACCCTGTGGGGAGCCTGTGGGACCCTGTGGGACCCCGTGAGCCCCGGAGGAGCCGCTGGGATCCCCCCGRTTTGCCGGGAGGGTTTTGGGGTGCGGGTCACTGCTCGGAGCGCCTCACCCTGCCCGCACTAAACATGGCGGTGCCCCATGGRCCCCAACGGGGTGAAGCCCACCAGTACCTTCGCTGCCAGGAACAAACATGGCATCCCGGTCACCGCCCCCGCCGCCCTCACTCAAGATGGCGGCGCCCKCGCCCTCAGGCGCGCTGTYGCCAGCAGCCAACATGGCGGGCGGAAGGCGCGTGTGGCGGGRCCAAGATGGCGGCGGTCACCATGAGGCTGCCGGCCGCCCGCGCTCCCCTGGGGTCCAGCGCGTCCCGGGGCAGCGAGAAGCACCTGGTGGCACCGGGGGACACGATCACCACGGACACGGGATACATGAGGTGCGGGCAGCGGCGGAAGGGAGGCGGCGGCGGCGGGACGCGGTTTCGGGCTGTCCTCAGGCAGCCGCTCTCTCTCTTTCCGCAGGGGCCACGGTACCTATGTGGAGGACGACAAGCTGATCGCTTCGGTGGCCGGCGTGGTGGAGAGGGTGAACAAGCTGGTGTGTGTGAGGGCGCTGAAAGCCAGGTGAGCGCGGCGTTGTGGGTCCGGGCCGGCGGCGGGGCCTGGCTCGGCAGCGTGAGGTGTGTGACCGCCGCTCTCTGTCCCAGGTACAACGGCGAGGTCGGCGACATCGTGGTCGGGAGGATTACCGAGGTAAAACCCCGTGTTTGTCGCGGTAACGAGGAGGAGGAGGGTGGCTGCTGGCGGCCGGCGGGGTTTAATCTGATCCAGAGTGCTTGCCAAGATCCTATAACTGATACACATCAGTGTCCCTGTGCAGGGCACTGGGAATGAGTGGGTTCTAACTGGGATATCTCCCCTGCAGCTTGGTGGGCTGCAGCTCCTGTTCAATTTTTGAGTGTATACCAACAGGTTTGGGATGTTTTTTCCCCTTAGGTTCAGCAGAAGCGATGGAAAGTGGAAACGAATTCCAGGCTGGATTCAGTCCTGTTGCTGTCATCTATAAATTTACCTGGTGGGGAACTGGTGAGTGTAGCTGGTTGTGTTTTACATGGCATCCTAAGGGCCCCCCACARTGAGCTATTGATGGATGTTTTCTCATTCTAGACTACACGTAACTTTTTCCTTGTGTTGTTCCAGAGAAGGAGATCAGCAGAAGATGAGCTTGCAATGAGGGACTACCTGCAGGAAGGGGATCTCATCAGTGTATCCTTCTGCTGCTCCCACTGACAGAAGAGCCAACGGCGTGGGAAGAACAGGCAGAGCTTGGCTGGTGTGGCTGGGGGTGAGAGCTGTGCTGGAGTGGCACTGGGAAACCTTAGGGACYGTGTTTCCTTAAGTGGCACCCACAGGCAGAGGTCCAGTCTATATTTTCTGATGGGGCTGTATCGCTGCACACCCGGAGCCTGAAGTATGGGAAGGTGAGTTGTTCTGAAGCCCTTGATCCTGGCGTAATTCTGCACCAGCTGACTTGAATAAGGCCTTTTGGAGGCTTTTTTTTTAAGAAAAGAGCTCTGGAGTAGAGCAGGATGTTGTTATAATCCATTCCTGCAGGATGGGAACACTCTCAGTTCCTACATGGGAGCACCAGGTACAGTTTCCCCAAAGCAGAGGAGGTGTCCTTGAGTTGCCCTTTGAGCCTCTGCTCTCCMTGTCCACACTTCCAACTTGGCCGTCCTGTTTCCCCACTGGCCACTTGGGAATTAAATCCTGGGGACAAATCTCCTCACTCCTCTTCTGCAGGCCATTGCCCCTGTGACTTGTTTCTCTCCCCAGGGCTCTATTTTAGGCTTTACACAGTTGGCATTTATCGCTGGTTTTGTGCATTGAAATAAGCCAAGGGGCCACTGGAGCGTAGGCTGCAGTTTGGGATTATCAGACCAAGGGTATTAGCACTTAAAAGATGAAAGGGAAGTGTGCTTATTGCACAAAGGGTGAAGGATAGTGATTGGATTAAGAGGGAAAGTGTTCTGCTAAATTGGGCCTCTGACTCCTTATTTTTCTGCAGGGATGGTTGATGTGTAGTTACGATCAAGATATTATTAACATTTGTGCTAAGCACTTAGAGTATTCTTCATCTTCAAAGGGCTGCAMAGGCATTAGCTAATCCTCCCAGCACTCCCAGAGGCAGGCAGGTTTTATATTCACTGTTTCACAGGAAAAGGTGTTAAAATGGASTGGTTCCTAGGCCAGGAGTGGAGTGAGTGACTTGGTGTTGTCTCTGGTGGCTCAGGATGTCTCTCACACTGAGTCTCGTGGTCTCCTCTCCAGCTTGCCCAGGGTGTGCTGGTTCAGGTCTCTCCCTCCCTTGTGAAACGCCAGAAGACTCATTTCCATGACCTGCCCTGTGGTGCATCCGTGATCCTCGGCAACAATGGCTTCATCTGGATCTACCCAACAGCGGAGCAGAARGATGAGGAGGCTGGGGGCTTCACCACCAACTTGGAAGTGAGTGTTGAGGGGAGGTGAACCTTCTACCAATGGTGGTWTTTAGYCTGACATAGTGAGAGGCACATSAGTAATATGAGACTTTCAGGATCTWGTGTTAAGTTCACAGCAAGGTTTTTTTTATTTACATTATTTCCCTTCATTCATCCTTTTTCCTCTGTCCTTTCTCAGCCCGTTCCCTTGTCTGACCGGGAAGTGATCTCCAGGCTCCGAAACTGCATCGTGGCTCTGGTTGCTCACAAGATGATGCTCTTTGACACCAGCATCCTGTATTGCTACGAAGCATCCCTTCCTCATCAGGTACAGGAGACAGTGGTGGTTATTCCACTGAGAGAAGGGAGCAGAAAGGCTGCATCAGTTGCTGCTGAAGTCAGAGTTTCCTTTCGGCTTTTCAGAGCATCTTGTAGTGACAGTATGTCACCCCTTCTGCATAACATAGTTTACCAAAGTCAAATTGTTCCCACAGAGAAATAGGCCCATTTTTTTTTGATAGCTGTTGTGTATCMCTCGCTGGGATTACGGACCCTTTAATTCCTGTGAACACAATGTTAAATTTGGCATTGTGTGGGGGTACAGTGCATTTTATGAAGCAGTGAAAATGTCATGTATTGTATAGAGAGCAGTCTCATGTTTATACCCACAACCTGCACTGCTGCAAGGCTGCCTCCATTGGACCTCTTGCTCTACAGCTTTTCACTGTGATTCCTGCCAGCACAATCATRGGGAATTCTCTTCCCATTAATAAATGAGATCTGAAGTGTGTTCTGCTTTCATTCCCAGTGAGTGTYCTTTTGAAGTATAATTGTGCTTTAAGCCATGTCTCCACAAATACARTGTGTGTCCTCCAGGAGAGCTGAGGAGGGTTAGTAGCATTTCCTTTGATTTCCCCTGGTCTCTGTAGGAATTGCTAACTAATAAAGTTGGGCTTTGCCTTGGACCCTCTGCCGTAGGTCCTGTGACACCACAACCCTCTAAATTCCCTTGCTGGTCACTGCTGTGCAAGAGGAACCTTTGTCCCTACAGACTGTGCAAAAGTAGTAGTTGCTTTGTGGTGCTAACATTGCTCTTCTTTCCACTGCAGATCAAGGACATTGTGAAACCAGAGGTGACGGAGGAGATTGTTCTGGAAACTCGACAGAGGTTGCTGGATTTGGAGGGATAGGGCACATGGCCAGAAGCARTCATTTGAAATCCCAGCATGGCAGCTTTGATTCTCAGTATTACATGTTTTTTTCAGTGTTCTGGTCCCCAACATTCATTCCACACTTCAGAAACCACCAAAATTCCTCACTCCTAGGGTATCTCCTTGTCCTTTTAGTACAAAGTAGTACTTGAGTACAATAGCCTTTTAGTGCAATGGCCTGAAAAATTGGTTCCTGACCTTTATAAAGGTGCAGATGCAACTGGGACATGTTTGCGAGCACTTGTTGCTGTGTCTAGTGCCCCAGAACTTTGTTCAGAATGACAGAAAGGAAGGGATATGTTTTGTGATGTTTCCCTCCCAAATGATTTGGATTTTAATTTACTTGTGATACAGATCTGCCAGTCTGTCCCCTGACTGAGAGCCCTTGTTTTTAAGAATGTGGATCCAGACACATATGTTTAGAGAACAGGAGTATCCACACCACACCCTTTTGCCAACCACAGTTTAGGTCTGGCTGTTCATGGTTTGACTGTCTCAGGAGTATGAGATGGGATGTGGCTGTCCATATGAGTCAGGAGCTGTCCTGGTTTGTGTATCCTGCTGGTCTTTTTTTATTTTTTTTTTAATGCCTGACATGGTGAGTTCTTCTGAGGAGGCACCAGTATAGTTTTGTATTAAATATTTTACATTCCAATAAATTTTTTTGAAACAAATCAGCTCTTCAGCAGTGTGTKCATTAGCTTGGTTTTGGTCTAACTTGAGGGCTATGGCTGGCTCRAGTTTCCTTGTGCAAGGACACTTTCACTGTCTTATCTCCCCTTCAGCTGCTGCTCTTCATCCCAGCAGGACTTGACCTTCCTCTGTGAGGATTGTCTGGCATTGTTTTCACAGTGGCTCTCCCAGCATTTCCTCCCTGCAGGATCCCATGGAGAGGTGAGTCAAGCAGAGGTGACTGGGGGATGACAGGGAGCCCAGTATGACCCAGGTGGAAGAGGTGGGCATGTTGAGCCAGATGTTGGCAGGCAGTGAGTGACCTTTTCTTTGCAGAACGTGATGCTTTCCTTGCTTTTCCTCCCAGCTGTGTGGTGCTTTATTAGAGCTCTTTTATTATATATGTATTGTATCTGTATTGCAAATATATCCTTGCATCACAGCACTGTTATTTTTTAAAAGGATGATAAAACATCTGCCCCAATTATCCCTGAATCCAATTGCTCGTTGCAAATTCTCTGGAAAAAATGGAAAATTCTTAGCTCAGTGTTTTGTGGGAACCAGAAATTCCCTTCATTGCTGTCCCTCCAGCTCGGGCTGCTTTCCCTGTAGTCCCAAACAGGCACTAGATGGCACCTTTGGATCGCGTTTGTGGCACTTCCCCCTCGCCAACAGCTCCGCCTCGCTGCCCTGCCAAACAGCAGGGCCTGGATGGCTGCCACCAGCGCTGCTGCCCAAATCCTAAAGAATAATGGGGCTAAGGACAAGCAAGGACATGGCTAATCCATTCTGCTGCTGCACAACTGCCCGTGCTGCCTCTGAAAATAGTACTCAGCTTGTTGGGGGTATTGCTAGAATGCTSCACACAAGACCTGGGAATTGTTATTTTTGAGTTTTGTGAGTATTTCCTACTAAGTGTTGCAACAATCACATCTTCAAGATGACTTGGGAARTCTGAAAACCAAAGCTTGATGGTGACACTTTCAGGTCTGCATGAGGCTGCTGGTAGCCACAAGCGTGGACAAGAATGGTTAAAAAGGCTAAAAAAGCTTTAGCAGTCTGCATCTTTTAATTAGAAAAGTACTTCCCCCCTCCTTACCCAATTGCTGTAGTTTAGCAGCTGTTTAGCTCACAACCACATGGGGAGATTCAGGGATTTCTGCTGAAAAACAGCTCCAGAGAAAAAAAAAGCTGCCTTAGCTCAGAGCTTTCTGATTTCTCCTTCTTGCTGCAGCATTCCTGCATTTTGGCATTAACATTGATATTTTGGCATTAATGGTTTGTTAAATGGGGGAGGTATGTGACTCATCTGGTTCCCCTATTCCTGGATACCTGGCACTTTTGTTTTAAACCCAAGAAGCACACCAGCTGGAGCTTTCCTGATGGAGGGGAGCTGAAGGTCTCAGTGTTTTTCCCCATGACCATGAGGGGTAATTACTGATTTTTCCACATTCAGCCAGTGCTGTGCCAAGACATGAATTCTGTAACAAAGCTTCAGCAAGGTCATTGCAGGCAGTTCCTGCAATCCCATCCAGAACAGCTCTGCAAACCAGCAGGTAACARCAAGCCAGCAACATCAGTGTCCTCTTGAATTCTTTAAATAGTCTGTGGGGTTTTTCTGGGCGACTTCTAGGCAGGAAGGGTGAAAAGGAAGAAACTATGGCTTTTCTGGTTTAAGGAAAATAAAGTGGTTGAAAGCAGGGTGGGAAAAACCTAGTAAGTGTTCATTTTTATATGGGAACTAAAAGGCCCCTGCAGGCATTAAAACAGCTCAAGCCAACCTGCTTTCTTTGTTCACCAGTGTCTGACACTAAACCAGCTGTAGCACCTCCTGTGCTGCTTACTCCAGGGTTAATACCCGGTGCAGATATGCTCAGAAGTGGAGTTAGTAAGTGGTTCCCTTGCTGGTGAGTGCTGCCTGCAGGAACAAGAACACAACATCCCTCATGTGCAGAAATAATTCTCTTGTTTCTTGGTGCCAGTGTTCATGTACTAATAGGAAGAATTCCTTTACTCCTAGGAATAACCACTGGGATTTTAAATTTGTGCTAATGGGTTATTAATCCAATTACTGCTGCTTATTGCATTACTTCCGTATCATCTGTGTGCAGTTTTGCTGTTCAGCTGAGAATGGTACAAATACAAAGCTTTGAGCAGACTTGAGAAGAGACTGAAACCCCACTGAGATTAGAGACATTTTGAAATGGTTGTTTCAGGTTCCTGAGGACTGCTAATTAACATGCTAAGTTTTATTATTGGGTGAAGAGGTTGAAGCTTTTAAGATATTGTTATGGARAAAACGTCACTGCAGCTGTTAGGTGAGAACACACACTTAACGGGAGGTAAACAGAAAAAGCACTGAAATATCTCTTAGGAAAAAAATAAATGGATGTACACTGGCTTGATTGAAAAAACACTCTGTAGCTTTTAAAAAATTATTCTGTATTCACACAGCTTTTCTGTCCGTCTTTAACAATTTCTGAATCTACTGGGCAACTTCCAAGTTTAACATGAGACAATAWTTTTTTACAAAAACTGGGAGGAGAGTTGGGGACAGAAAACATAACACCCTTCAGGAAGGGGAAGAAGGCAGGTATCTTGCTGTGACATTTGGGAGTGACCAGCTGACTCATCTGCCTGTGTATTGTCCCTGTTAACTACAGCAGCACTGCTCTGGGAAACAGGAAATGCTTTTGGAGAAACTGCTGAGTGGAAAGAGGCTGGGAACTGCTGGCAAAGAACCAACCACCCCACTTTGCTGCTTATGCTTGCRCAGCATCAGAAGGAATAACTGCCCGTTGGCCTCAATGATAGACTCACCTGTTAAATAAAAAGCGCATTCACCTGCACAGATCTCAGGTGAGCCAGGGAGGAGCATTATTTACATTCTGTACTGTCCAGAACACATCCCTGGAAGTGTTCCAGAACAGGTTGGAYGGGCTCAGAGCAASCTGGTCTAGTGGAAGGTGTCCCTGCCCATGGCAGGGGGATGGAACATGCTGGTCCTTAAGGTCCCTTCCACCCCAAACAGTTCTGTGATTCTATGAAGTCCTGCATATTTGCAATTACTATTGCTTAATTTGGTGAAGGTTTTTTGAGTATTGTGCACCCATGGTCGTCTTCTGGAGTTTACTCTGCTTCAGCCCTGCCATGGTAGCAGAGATTATCCAGGATGCTGCAGTCAGACCCAGAAGAGAATAACTTTTTCAGGGTTGGTATTGGGTTTTTTAACATTTCTCTTGGGCTGCTTGGCCTGTGCTGACAGACAGCTTTGTTTCCCCACTTTCCTTCAATCCATGGGAGACAAGTGCGGGGTTAGATCACCTTGGTGAGAGGCTGATCTCCAATACTGAGATAAACCTGGAGAAATTCTGCAGAGTTCAAGAGAAGTGACCCTGGATTTTTCTCAGCACGATATAGCAGAATTTCTCTCTCCTGTGTGTGTGTGTGCAGTACAAACAGCCTCAGTACCTGCAATTTGAGCCACTGATGGAGAAATCCAATAGCAGTGGTTTGAGCTGAGTCTCCTGACTAAGAATTAGTGATGGAGGAGCAGCTTGGCACAGCAGAGGCGGAGGATCCCGCAGGGCTGTATGAAGTGCTACAGTTTGGATGCTATTGTTAGAAGATGAAAAATACAGGTCTACCAGAGACCTTGAATATAGCGTAGGAGACATGGAGTGTGTTTGGATTTGTCACAAGGGAGGAGTCAGTATAAACAAGCCGCTCTGTGTCCAGATGGTTGCCCTGAGCAGGAGGCTACAGCACAGAATTGCAATTGTGTTTTCTCCTGTTGTCGAGGGTAGCAACCACAGACCTTTGACTGAAACACCCTGACCTCAAGCTGCTGCCTTGACCCTCTTCAATCCCCAAGGTGAACTGGAGAACGTCTGAGACACTAAGKATCTTCAGCATCACTGTCTACTCTTTAGCTCAGGGAATGCGCAGTGCATACTGAAGAATTTGGGGGTTTAACTCCCTCTTTGTACCAAATGGTGCACAAAAGTAGGTCAATAAAATGTATGTTTTATTGTCGCATTCTTCACTGGTCTCTGTGGCTGGTTTTGGTATTGAGTTTGGTGTATGCTGACAGCATTAATAAAGATGTGAAGCCCTTTGTGTGAGCAGGGTGAGCAATTCCTGGCTGTGGAAGAGCTGATGGCTGTGCATGCAGCTGATGCAGTAAGGATCTTGTCTTCCTCGTCTATCTCTGCAAGAATCCAGGCTCCAGAGCTGGCCAGAGGCTGTGAGACCCCTGCAGAGTCAGATCTGTGGGAAAACAACTTGGGTAGCCCTTGTTGAGAAGTGAGGGATTGTACATGAGCTTTTGGGCCCTCGTCTGGCCTTTGCTGTGATCTACTGGCCAATCCCACCTCCACATTCACTCCAATCCCCTCCTAGCTCCCCTTCCATTCTCACCTTCCCCTTCATGCTCCATTCATCCACCTCTTCTTCCCTGTAGAACCCTTCATGGCATCCTCATGACTTCACTCTGGAGATGCTTTGATGTCCCCCAGCCCCATTCCCTCATCTCCCCCCTTGCTGCCTCCTCGTGGCTCACCTTACCCTCCTCTTCACCAGCCCCTACTCAGTCCCTCACTCCCCTCAGAGGTGTTTTTTTTTTAACAGAATCACAGAATAGTTRTGGTTAGAAGGGACCTCTAACCACCATCCTGTCCATCCCCCCGCCAGGGCAGGGTCACCTGGAGCAGGTGCCACAGGAACACATCCAGGTGGGTTTGGAATGTCTCCAGAGAGGGAGACTGCCCACCCTCCCTGGGCACCTGTGTCACAGCTCTGCCACCCTCCAAGGAATGGAGTTCTTCCTCATTTTGAGGGGAAAATGTTTGTGTTTCAGTTTATGGCCACAGCTCCTTGTCCTGTCGCTGGGCACCACCGAACAGAGTCTGGTACATCCTCGGACACCCCTTGGAGATGTTTATATGGATTGCTGAGATCCCCTCTCATCCTTCCCTTCTCCAGACTAACCCAGCCCAGCTCCCGCAGTGTCTCCTCATCACAGAGATGCTGCAGCCCCCAAATCCCC
>NW_026623667.1:366942-388401 GCF_030028575.1 Malurus melanocephalus
CTGGGCACGAACCGGCCTCCCGGAGCTGCCCGGCCTCGCAGCCCCGCGCCCGGCTCCGCCTGAGGCAGCGGGCACGGGGCTCCCTGCGCTGCTCCGACACCGCCATGGCCCCGCCGGGCCCCCCGGCCCCGAGGTAGCGGCGGTGGAAGGAGCCGAAGCCCGGTGACCGAGGAGCCCCCGTCCCATCCCCTCAGCCCCTCAGGAGCTGCTGCTGCTGCTTCGCCTGGAGAGCTGACATGGTTCCAGCGCACCTGACCCTGCTGGACTGGAGCGATACTTGAAGCCAAATCCGTGGCTCTTTGGCCTTTGCTAACTCAATGCTATGCAAAAGAAAAGGAGGAAAAAAAGAAAGAAACCTTGACACTGGTTGTGGTGGGAATGGCTGTTTCCTGCCCTGGGTGAGCCTATGTGTGGTTTCTTGCTTGTGAGATGAACTGATTCTCCTTTACCCGGTGGAAGACACACTACATATGGCAACCTGAAACTTTGGTAATGCTTGGTCATTGCTGAGCAGTTGGAACTTTTACTCGATTTTTTTTTTTTTTTTACATAAAGCCACCTAAGGAGCCTTGTTGCTGTCTTCAGGAGCATTGAAGGAATCTGTCTTAATTTCTTAATTCTTCACCTCAAGTGACTTTATCCCACCGTGAGTGCGGCCAGCGCACCCACCTAAATACCTTCTTCAAAACTTCTTCCCAGCCTGGAAGAGCAGGGATCACAGACTTCTCAGAAAACTTCTCGTCCTGGGAAAGGCTGCCCATAGTTACTTTATGGGGCAGCAGCCTGGAAAAGTTCTTGGGGACCAAAGGAGGCCGAGTCTGCCTGCCCTGCACTTCATCAAAGGAGCAGGGAAGAAGGAGTCATCGAGGCATGCGGGCCCACACTGCAACGTCTTCGTGGAACATGGTGAGAAGTTTCTACTGGTATTTGGTTTAATTTTGGTTTGCTGAGCTAGGTACAATATGGGTTTATTGAAGACCATGGAGCAGATGCAGACATGTACTTTATGGAAGTCTTGTTTTTTCTCCCTTGCTGCTTGATGCAAATCTTCTGTGGTTGTTTATTAAGAAAATACTTGGGTCAGATTGCTTGAAACTTAAGGATAGGTTATTATACAGCTAAAGGTGAAATGCAAGGAAGTAACCTTTTAACATTGTGCAAGTTTCTCATGTCTGCCTTGGCTATGTTCTGGTTTGCAGTCTGGGAAAGTGTTTGATTCTTTTTGAGTTGTCTGTGTCATCACACAGACCAGCCTCAGGCAGTGGTGATGCTGTGGTCAGGTGTTCTTTAATTATCTTTACCAAAGGAGCTCTGCTACTTGGAGGGGGAAAAAAAAGCAACTTATTTTGGAAAGTTTGAGTACTTACTSCTGTTGTGAAAAGTTTCTTGGTGCRTTTGGAGCAACCCTATCACTTGCTAGTCTTCTGTAAAGTATGAGMGGAGTTCAGAATCTCAGGAAAGAAGCCAGGTGAAAAGCTCAGTAGGACTCAGAGGTAGACTTGGTGATTGCATCGAATGTTTTCTTCCTTAAACAACAAAAAAATCCAAAAACATAACAAACCTCCCCCCTGCAACCAAAGAAATTGTGAATTGAATGCATCTCTGCAGAAGTGAGGTGCAGAAATGCATTGTTTTGCTGAAACTCTTTGGAATAACCCTTGCTTTTCATAGCACTTTTTAAATTCTAATGTTCTTTGAGATGCTACTTGATGTGCTGCTGGCTTTGGCTGGAAAATGTGATTTTGACAAARCTTCTGCAACAGTTTTATCCTGCAGAGGAAGTTTATTTGTGAGCAAAACAAAACTGTATCTGTAAGGTTCATATAACTCAAAATTGAAATATTAGCTGTGTCTGAGAATATGATCTARTTAGAGAAAAAGTTTTGATTTTTTTCTTACTTTTAAGGGCTCTGCTTTCAAACTTTYTCTCATTCTGTGTTTCTAGAAGGGCCCAAGAAATCCTGTGCAATGTACACACAGAGATGCCTTGTACTGCTCTACTGAAATACTGTTTTGAGTTACTTCAGTGTTTCTTTTAATTTCCCATACAATGTTTGTGCACTGAGGAAACTTAAAGGAAATTACAGGAAGGTTAGAGAATGTAAGGGCTAACTTGGCCTTCTGATGTTAAACCTGCTGCTGAATTTTTCCAGCTTTCAGTCCTGTGGTATACCCACTCCTCCACTCCCAGTTTGGTTCCTGCTTTTACTACTTTGGACAGAGTTTCAAGGTCAGATGAGATACAGGCAGAGCACTAGTTGCAAGCAATACAATATTCTTTCTCCCTTTGGTGTTTTGCTGTAACAGAAGAGCCTGAAACACTTCTTTTTGATCATCTTAACAGCAATAGGCAGATGGTAACTTCTTGCCAGTGTGACCTGAGGTCAGCAGATCCCAGCACATTCACAAGGAAAAATGGCATCTCTAATGTCACTGTGCCATATGTCACAAGAGACCTCMGTGTCTTGATTTAGAAAAGAATAAACTTGAAAGACGACATCAGGGCTAGGGCATCTGTTAAGAGAACTGCAAAAGATCAGTCTTGCTTGTCCACGTGAGGAAAAGTTTCTTCCTCTGAGTGGATGAAATGGTTCTTCCAAGTSCTGGCAGTAGAAGGCAGTACCACCGTTGTTTATTCAGCTCTCCTTTGAGTTTGGGCTGCTCCTATTCTGAAAAATGGTGTATTAAAATATCTGGACTAATGAAGAGGGAACAAAGTTAATTTTAGAAAGTTCTTCATTTTCCTCTCGATAATTTGTCTTTGAAATATATAGCCTGACACACTTTATAATTAATGAACAGATCAGTACTTAGTGCTTTCAGCCCTATTCAGATATTGTGCCATGGGCTGTCGTTCATAAAARTAAAATTGGTATTTTTTCAGTGCTTAAATATTTGCATGTTTGTCTTTCAGTACTGTCATTACAGTTTCTTCTAAATACCACACACTGTATCTGGTTTCTCTGTCACACTGTGGGAACTAGTTTCTTYCAGGAAAATAATGTTTCTGGCTTTTCATGACTAAGAAATGCTTAAGGAGAAATTCCATGGTGGGCTACTTAACCCGCTAGAGACAGGTGAATTCTTAAATGTACTTGTCTGAAGTTCTTGTATATCAAAGCCCATGATAAATCAAACAAAAGAAGTGGAACTTTTGGAAGCAGAGCTCTTCTTTTAGGGTTGTGTTTTTACAAAGCTGTTCATGATCCTGTTTTGGTGGGACCACTACCTGCAAAGTTCTACTGAGGCTCATTCAGCAGGCACTTGGTGGAAGATCTGGATTGTCTCAGTGGTATCAGATCTTAGCTGAAAGGGTTAGTAAATAATATCAAATACTAACTGTGTAAGGCAAAATCACTTTCAGGGAAGTAATTCTATTTCTCGGTCGTCACGCTCTCCAGAGCACCCAAAGCAACACATCGAGAGGTTTCTGAAAAGCCAGGGAGGCAACTGGCCAGAAATCAGCTCTGCTGGTGCTCAAGTGTTGTGTGAGAATAATGCAGAAAGGCTCTAAATTTTGTCATGAGCTGACAATTGGGGAGTGCCYTAAGGGGAAAAAAGTAATCTATGGGCAAGTTTTGGGCTTCTCTCTTTGTGCTGTTCCTTTCCCCACGGAGGGTGTTTTACAAGCTGGAGTTCATGCTCGTGTCGTTACCCTGGGCAGCAGAGTAGCCCTTGCTGGGATTTTACAAATTTCACCCTGATGCAGATTACTCCAGCTCACGATTTGCTTGCAAGCTTGAACTCGAGAGGAATTATAAAGGCAAAGTTTGCCTCTGTCCCTCTGCTTTTCTTGTTGAGCAATGAGTCCATAGCCACTGCTTTTTAGGGATATCCAGCTGAGAGAGAAGTGTGGTCAGTAGACAGTTCATGGGAAGGACTCTCTCAGTTGCATCTTGAAGTTTGCACACTAGTGTTTCTTGTGCCTTTCCAGAACATCAATTTCGGCAAAACTCAAACTTCTGAGAAGAAAGGTGYGTTCCCAGAGGGCTCAGCTCTGATCCTGGAGTTGGCAGGGGGTGACTGGAGTGATTGGCAAACACCACACCTTCTCTGACTGTCTTGTGGAGGTGTTGCTGTGCTGAATGATGAGCAGATTCCCTGAAGCACCCTGGTAGAACAGTATCTCCATGCAAAARCAGCACTTGAAGGCYTAAGAAATGAACTCTAATCATTAGATATGTGCTGCTGAGGTGAGGAAGAGATAGATAAAGCACTCAGACAAAAATGTCCTTTTCATAGTCTTTCATAGTGATAAAATGTGATCTTAGAGTTTCTCTTGCAGCAGGTAAGTGATAGGGAAGCTTAAATGAGCTGTTTACCTCACTGTAAAGAGAGATAAACTGCACAACTGGATCCATTTTTCCTATACCTTTCATGCTGAATATAGCTGAAGTCAGCCAACTACAGTCTCTGTCATGTTAGATCTGAACTCTTTCTTACAAGGGTGCTGAAAGTTTTACTGCCTTAATTAGGAAGTAATTGTGCAAAATGGATCCATAGCACCAGCTTGCCACAGCTGCCAGTTGGAGACGTGCCCCATACAGTTCATTGTGGGGAAAACCCTCAACGATTAAAGGTATCTTTTCCTACATTATTGATTAAAAATTAATTTTTAGGGGCCTTTATGTTTAATGCTCTATCTCATTTTATGCTGTTAAATTTCATGTTTCAAGTGTTTGAATTGTGAAAATGAATAAATTACATTATAATCAATTCCAACCATATCCCCGGCTCATCCCAGAGTGTGCACAGCAAGGCAAGGGGGGAGATTCTCCCCTCTCTACTCCACTGTGGTGAGACCCTACCTGCACTGGTGTCACCAGCTCTGGGGTCTCCAGCATGGGAAGGATGTGGAGCTGTTGGAGCAAGTCCAGAGAAGGCCATGGAGATGCTCCAAGAGCTGGAACCTCTCTGTTKTGGAGACGGCTGGGAGAGCTGGGGCTGTTCAGTTCACAGAGGGCTCCAGGGAGACCTCAGAGCCCTTTCCAGTGCCTAAAGGGGYTCCAGGAGAGCTGGAGAGGGACTGGGGACAAGGGCCTGGAGTGACAGGACAAGGGGAAATGGTTTCAAACTGACCATTTCCAGGGTAGGYTAGAYATACAGAAGAAATTCTTCCCTGTGAGGGTGGAGAGGCCCTGGCACAGGCYRTCCAGAGAAGCTGTGACTGCCCCTGGATCCCTGGAAATGTCCAAGGCCAGGTTGGAAGAGGCTTGGAGCAGCCTGGGATAGTGGAAGGTGTCCCTGCCCATGGTTGGGKGTGGAATAAGGTGATCTTCAAGGTCTGATTTTTGTACTCATTATCCTTTATTCTACAGGTGAGCTCAATTTGTCTTCCTTATACGCAATATACATTTATTAGATAGTCAATTGCCCATACATGGAAATGATTTAAATKAGATTCCTTCCATACTAGAACTGCTTCTTCAAACCCATGTACTTAAAACCCCTGCATTTATCTCTTTCCATTGTACCTCAGGGCATTTTTATACTCTGTCTCTGCTTCACCAACTGCAAAGGCTGAGACTTCAAAGAAACTGCTTTACTACTCCCGACTCCACTTTAGACCATTCACCTGAAATTGGATCGTTAGCACTGGCCTAATTGGAAGCCATTTTTTAGAGAGTCTGCCTTCAGTATTTCAGGTCTTCATTCTGAACTGACCAAACTTTCTTCGTTGTTAGAAGATTTGGCAGCTCCCAAATTTCAATTTCCATCTCTATTAGGAGAGATTTATCCCCAGCTTTTGGGATCATTGCTCATGTATCCAACTTYGCTGTGCCTCAGTATTAGCCTGGTTAATGCTGACATCTGCTGCATACCAAATGCAGATTTGTTTACTGCCTCTGACTATATCCCTTTTCATTATAAAAATCACTTGCTGTATTTTTTCCTGTTCCAATTATCAAATAGTGGTAGGTTTTGCTAAGAAGCTCCTCCACAAAACTTGATCTGTGGTTGGAATATGTTTGGAAAGAGACCTAAGACTTTCTAAACTGCTTTTSCACAGACCGTGGTGGATCATGATGATGATGGGGGAAAGCTAATCCCTTTCCTGGGCAAAGTTCTGTTTTGTGCACTGACTAATCTCTGATAACTTGCCATATTTAAGCAGTTGATCTCCTTCACGACAAATAGGTAGCAGTTGCTTGTATGCCAGACTTTCATTAACAGATTATGCTAGTTCTGCATTCTTATTTACAATTTTTAATAGGAAGGCTATGGTAGGAAATCAGGACAGGGAGGCAAGAGGAAGCTGCAGGGTATTAGAATAGAAATCTGTCCTTGTAGGCGATCATCTCTTTCAGCACACTTCAACATTTACCATCAAACTCACAGTATTTTACATTGGAAAGTTTAAATCTTAAGCTTGAAAGTGAGGAGTTGACCCAGTCCTGTTTGCTGAGAGTTGGGAATTCTGAGTTTCATCCCTGATGTTCTCAATGTCAGGCTCT
Source organism: Malurus melanocephalus (assembly GCF_030028575.1). Classification (NCBI taxonomy): domain Eukaryota; kingdom Metazoa; phylum Chordata; class Aves; order Passeriformes; family Maluridae; genus Malurus; species Malurus melanocephalus. The sequence continues at coordinate 373,398 of NW_026623667.1, forward strand.
GTGGCAAATCATGAGGGTGCAGAAAGGTGAAAATGGCCCAGGAAAGCCTTGTGTCCATCAGTGTGTTGGATTCACCCTGTAAAGTTTAAAWCCTGCATGKCTGTGGTACTGTGTGAATGGACATTGGGTTTGTTACAGATGCCATCCCTTTCAACTGTATCAAATGCTCTAATTTGCATTCACATGGACTGAAGGAAGTATTTAAAATATTAGTGACCTTCTGGAGCTATTGCTGCAGATGGACTTTGCTTTCCTTTTTCTTTGGCCAGGGGAAGGAGCACCAGTGTCTGCACCCAGCAGTGTTCTGTCAGTTCAGCTGTGCTGTGCCATTCTTTTGAGAAGCAGTCCCCTTATAAAAGGTCTGTTGTGAATCCCAGAAGTCCATTGCTGTAGGAACATGCAGAGCAGTTCCAGCAGAAGCAAGAGGAACTTTTGCTTCTTTGCTTTTGTGACTTTTTTATCAGTCAGCTCCTACTCTGCTCTATGTTGATTGAAGATCGATCTAAACAATCTGTAGAGSTTATTAATCTGCTTGCCAGAGTGTCCATTTAATTGGTTTAAGGAGGATTCTTGGGCAAAAAGGTAATGAACATTCAATTTTAGTGAGTAAAGCTGCCTAAGGCAATGTCTTTCCTTAGTTCTTAACTAAATGAGTTCTTACTTAGATCTCAGTTYTTAACTTTGGTCTTTCTTTAAACTTCTATGTTTAATGGCAGTGCTGCACTTAGATGTTAAGCATTAATTTTTTGTGAAATGGCTGGAAGTTTCATCACGCTCATGGCAAAATTTGATATAATTCTGCTAAAATGATATGTTGTACTCTGGGAGGAGTCCCTTTCCACACATCTTATAATGCTGGGGCAAGTGTGTGCTGAATACCAGCTTGCTTTAGTTTTTGCTTAAGTGCTTTTTGAAGTTGGTGTTGAAATTAGATTTAGGGTTTTTKTGTGTGTGTGYGTTGTTTTTCTTTTTTTTTTTTTCCACAGCATTTCTTCCTGGCTGTTACCAGCTGGGTTGTGAAAAGCRGGAGCTTGCTTTTATGCAGAATGATTGCTGCTAATTTACATGGACGCGAGCAAGCTCATCATTCTTTCATGAGTGAGGAGACTGCCTGATTTATGTTGTGTCATCTCTGAGCACTGTTTTTACCTAATGAATAGAGTTTCACAACAGATTATTAATCATTAAGACTTTGGTTTCATTGTGTGTATTAAAGAATCAATATTGCTACACGTTTGCCTGCCTTGAGAAGCTGCTTATCCATTAGTGCCGCTTTTCTAAGGCATTCTGGTGCATTTATCATTTCAGCTGACTTCACTTCCTATCTTATTCCTGCCACATCTTCCCGGGGCCTGAGCTGTGTCCAGTCTGCCTCTCTGTAGAATCCTCCTTTGAAGTGCTGTCTGAGCTGGAGCAAATGTTGTTTGGTCCAGTCTCTCCTCAGAGCTCATGAAATAGTAAAAGGCTGATCCTTCCTCTGCTGTGCTTTGCACTCCACATTTGCATCAAAGAGGGAGTGATRGCCTCAGAAACTGGGAATAATGTGTGATGAGGACTATATTGAATTACATACCCTGCTGCCTGTTAAATGCCTGGGTTTCATGTGGAAAGGCTTTCTGGACATGATTCCCCCCCTTTGGTGACCTGCTGTTTGTTCCCTGTCCAGTGTCCACCTCTGCTGGAAGTACAGAGTGACCTGGCCATGTTCCGTGTGTTTCCGTCACGCTGATGCTGCAGAGGAGGAAATTTCACTTTGTATATCCAGAATCCACCAAAAAACACACACATGTGAGCTCTGTCAGGATTTGTGGTGACCCCAGTGAGCTGATCTCCTGCCAGCCCACACCTGGGGGAACTGATGGCTATTCCATGGTCCTTTTTTTGTGTGTTCCCAGAATACACAAGGTTGTTTTTCCAAAGGCTGAATGGTGGCAGGATAAGGACATGGAAACTTTAAATAGGAAATTAGTTGGCCTTTCAGGAAATGCTTGCTATGTCATTCAAGTTGCCCAAATTCAAAGGCTACTTTTTATGTTCTGCCTCATTTAACATACCTGGTGAAGGGCTGTTCCCAGGTTCTCAGTTCCAGGCCTGACCACAGAGGGTTTTCACAGGRCTGTTATACAGTAAACAACTGTTTTCACTTGGATTTGTGTTAATAAAATTATTTAATTAATGTATAGTGTTTAAAATTATTTACTTTATTGAAATTTAAGGTTTATTACGAAGGTATAAAGGAAATGAAATTGTCATTTGGCACACTGGCCACCAGATGTCTTCTGTGACTCTTCACTAACTTGCTCTGATTAAAACAATCCCTGCAGTGAGGAGCATCTTGGAAATGAGCAAAAGTATAACGGTGAGAGCCAGGGTCAGAAGTGACAACCGTGAATTTTAGAAATAGTGGTTGTCAAGTCTTTTTAGATACTTTTAGAACCTGTAATCTTTGCATCCTTGCTTGCTGATGAAAAAAAGGTTGGTAGGTGATGTTTGCTTTCTCAGTTAATGGGAAAATCTTGCTCCTCAAACTCYATTTCAGCCCATTCTTCATTTTAGAAAAAAAAGAAATAGTTTTCAGTTTTGCATTCCTTTTCACTTATTGCTGTCTTCTGCATTTGATCTCATTCCCCTRCTTCTTTTGTTACGCTGCACTGACTTTAAAAAAAATATAAATACTCTTCTAATATTAGTATTAAATATTAGATTCCTTTTGGTATAGAAACTGATTCTGTTAATCCTCTTGTCGCATTGTGCTCAACATTTGTAAATGTGAGCTTTTCCTGGCAAGGATGCTCAGGGAATATCGGGAAACAAATTCAGCCTACRACAGTTATTTATACAGTTGGTGTTGTCTGAATGTCAGAATTGCTCTTGCAGAGCTAATTGTGGAGTTAAACTGTTATGAAGTCATAACAATGCATACAAAAGCAAAGCTGTAATCKAGTAATACTCTATTTTACTCAAATCTTTTTTTGGGTGGGAGAATTTTATAATAACAAAGATGATTTAGTGTATCTAGCAAMATAGTTTAAGCTATAAATATGTGTACGTGAATAGGTTTTTATTTTTATTATTTTTATTGACTCTAAGTTCTTTTCATTCCTTATATAAGTCTGACAATACATAATGTTCATTTAAAAACTACATCCCATTTTAGCCTGAATAACTGGAACAGCTATTAGAGCTATTGTTGTCTGGCTACACCTCGTGTTTGCAAATAACTCAGGAAAGCTCAAATGAAAAACTTTGAATAAATGCCAAGCTGTTATTTCTTCTTTAATATGTTTAGCTGCATTTGAAAGTCTCTGCAATCAAACCTTTACTTCTTACAAGACTTATTGATGGGTTGCACTAAATGTGTTTGCTATATACACTCATTTTTTTCTCAACGTGCAGCTATTTAATAGAAAATAGATGTCCTTTACAGGAAATGAACTGGAGGGAAGACAAAGCTCTTCCCATCATTTGATACTGTTGATGTTCGTATAGAAGCTGCAGTTTCCCTGGGCTCTGCAGATTGTCTGTTATGTCTAAACAGTGCCTTCCACACAAGATGTTTGGATGTCAAGGTGCTATCGTGTTTCAGGTATTAAGTAGTAATTATTGTTATGGGGTGATCACATAAGACAGTGTAACTGTTGTTCAACCTTTCAAATTCCATGTTATTAGGAAAAAAAAATGTGTTGGGGAAACTTCAGTGTAATTTAGACCTCACTGCAAGAGCTCCTGGTGGTTTTTACTCTGCTCTTGCTGGAAAGTGGGGATAGAATGAGGCTTTTTATGACCACAGGTACACCACCAGGTGTGGTGTGGGTTGTTGTGGTCACTAAATACAACTTGGTGACATAATCCGGGAGTTAATTCTGGTTTTGCTGCAATAATGGATCTGGAGAGGACCAAATCCTGAAGGCCGTGGCTGGTTAGAAAAACTCACTGAGCTACCTCTTAAGCAGGTAATATTTTAAGCCAAGCAAAAGGGTGAATTACAATAATAAAGGTTGGATTTTCGGAGGCAAACACTAACTTGAAATGCTAATATAATCGTCTTGGTGACTGCAGTTTTGCCTCTGCAAAGCAAAGGCAGTGCATGACATTTCATTGAAGAGCTGCTGCAATGTTGATAAGCCGACCTCTCCTGAGAGGAATCGTGAACTTCACTGAGCAGCAGTGTGGCTTTGTAATTGTGGTTAAAAACACAGGATCTGAAAAAAATGAAATGAAAATAGATCAGTCCTGCATTTATTATCAGGTAAGGATTCAAAGAACCKTGAAATGTTAACTTGAAATATTTTYATTCCACTCACGGGAATAMGTAGCACAAATCCAGTGAGGTGTTTTTGTTCTCATTTGTTAACTTGGGTTACTTTTCCCCAGGAAAATGAGTGTTGCATTGTGTTGGCCGTGTCCACATAATTTAATCCTTCAGAACTACAATAAAAACATCGAGGTGAAAGACACAGACACCAAGAGAGCAGTTGCTTTCCAGCTCAGACATCTCTGTCATCTGCAGTGTTCCCAAATTAGGAAKTGGTGGGCTTCAGCAGGACTGGGGAGCGGGATGATGTGGAACCCCTGGAATGAGACACGTTTTATGGCCGTGGAGAGCCTTGAATCACCCAGTGCTGAGGGTGCCTCATCACCCCACTGCCCCTGAGTCACAGCAGCAGCGGTGATGGAACTCTGTCTGCTGGGAGATAAAGGGTGGGTGTCGTAGGTGAAATGGGGAGCCAAAGTGGTAGCCAAAGTGCTTGGCTGGTCTGAAATATTTTGCCCATTCTACCTTTAAATTGCTCCGTGGATGTCACAGGTTTAAATTCCAGGCTCTTTTGTCGTTAGGAGGCTTTCATCTGCTGAAGCTGTATTTCAGAAGGTTGATGTGYTGCTTGTGAAATGCTCCCCTAAGGCAAACAAGCCCTTTGGGGAGGGGGACTGAGGGCTGGAATGAATCAGACAGGCATTTTACATTTCAATTATTAATATAGCACTTTTTATGATTCTCAAATTGGAATTGCTAGCAGCTGAATTTTAAAAATGTACTAACTTCTAAAATTTTTAGGAGTAAAACTAACCCTGTGCAAGYAAAGGTGCTGTCTTGTACTCCAAGACCTCTTTACTACAGTCTTGCACCATCACACTTGGATTTGAGTTCTCTTTATCCTTGCTGCAGTGTGTTCTGTTCGTTTCCATGGTCAGCCATGTGGAGGTGTCCATTTGTGCAGCCTCCGTTAGGGATGAGTCCAGGGGAGCTCTGCAGCCTCCTTTGGAGAGTCTTGTTTGAGAGGACTTGAACTGAAAAGGTMATTTCAGGGTGCACTTTGCTTACTCGTAACCAAATTCTGATTTAYTTAAAATGGATCCAAATAAACAGTGCTATTAAAAATTATTGTCACAAGGATGCCGAATGCAAAGCTGAGTAAATTAATTTCTTTAGACTACAACAAATTAGATTRGAGTATGTTGGTCACCTTCCTTTGCACCTCTCTCCCCATCAAGAAAAGTGTCAAAAAAACCCAATCTGAGTGCAATACTTTAGGCAAAAGAAGGGTGGAGGAGGAGGTCTGTRAGGAAGTTTTTGCAAAGAAGTTCTGTCAGTGCTCCTACACCTTGACTTGGCGTGGTGCTGGGGCAAGGCTCTGTAAATGCAGCTCCTGCCCAAAGAAAGCCCCACCGAAGCCAGGGATGTTGGAATTCACCTCCTCATGCCGTGCAGCACTTCTGACTCCTCTGTAGTACAGATCACCCGTCCTGACTTTTGATTTCAGAGGCTGACACGCCAGTCTGAGCATCCAAGGTTTGTGGCTGTGGTGAGGGAATTGCTTTTAGCCCGGAATCATATCTGGGATGTTTTAGGAAGCTTTGACTTGAGAAGCTGGCCTTGCCAGGGGTTGGCCTGGGGGTGTTTTATGAGATGCACAAGCAAAAAGCAGGGATGGGGGAGGAGAGCCATGGAAAATGTTCTCGGCTTCTCTGGGGCTCTTCTGCCGCTTCCTGCTGCGGGGGCGGCTGCGAGCCAGCCTGGGTGACAGAGCTCCTGTTATTGTGAGACCACAGATAAACCACGACAGGGACCTTGGATACTTCTTTCCCTTGTGCCACCTACACTCTTCCTCCCACATCTGGCTCTTGCACACAGTGATGACGTGCTACTRAAAGCAGACCAAATAATAAAGAAAGAAAAGCAGCTTTCTCTTTGCGCCTGACATCGGTGTTACGTTGCAAAGAATAATTGAGATTTTTTTTCAATCATTTTTCCTCAGTGCTGGGATTGTCCTTGGATAAGTAAAATGTCTGTTTTCAGGCTGGGTAATTGAGGTTTGTGTAGGGAGTGATTCCAGGGATGCAGGTGCTGAGGCAGATGAAATACKGCGTTATTTCTTGTAGCAGGGAACAGCATCACAGGTACTTAACAAGTACCTGCTTGGATTGTTCCTAAGTCAAAACCAGATCCTTTATGTTCTTTATCATCATAAAGCTGCAGTTTCTTGTTCTATAACCCACATAAATTGGTAATAAGATTTCTTTACAGGAGGGGAAGAGGGTTAAAAGTGTGGAAGTGCTTGGAAGTCCTCAGAGATGGAATAGTTTGTGTTTGCTGGTTTAAATTAGAAACTCTGCCTTTTGTGCAAGTATTGACGCCAACAGGGAATGCTGTGCACGTTTGYTTGACTTTGATTTATTCATTGGGGTGGGGGAAACTGAAAATCTTCCTGGATAATGCTCTCTAGTAGATGCCAATCCAATAGCCACCCAAATTTGATCCTTTTTGATCCTTCAAAAATCTGTGTTGAATATCCCCTGATATTTAACCYTCATCTTGTAACTGCTCATCTTTTGTCTTCCAGTGTGCTAAAGCTGATTATTTTTATTTGGTTTGATTATTTTGGGGTTGTTCGTGTTGGTTTTCTTTGTCTCTRTCAAATTGTTTCTTTTCTTCTTGGAGAAACAACTGTCCATTTTCAAATTGGATGCTCTTGCAGGTTGAGTGATTGCTTTGTATTGTGTAGCACTATGGAAATCCTGCTGTTGAGCTGAGGMAACTGAAATCCTTGTTTAGAAAAGAAAAATAATTTCTTATTGCCTGCTAGAAAAGCTGTTGGCCTGTTCCTGCAGGTAACCTGCCAAGGATTTAAGAAAGAAAAATTGGATTTTATCCTTTTTTTCYCCTGGTTTTAAGATGGTCAAAGCTGGCATGAAAAATGGTGGTTTTCTGATGGGGGGTTTTGTCTGCCCAAAGCAGTAAGAAAGAGCAAACCTAATCTTGTTTTTCTTCTCAGGTCAGSTTTTAAGCTCTTGGATATATTAGCTTGCTATTGAAAAGATTATTTCTTTCTTTTGCCCCTTTATGTAAAGGGAGATGGCTGCTTTGCCCACCCACTCAAACTGATATTTTGGTGTCTTTCTGTATTTGTTCCTTCTTGCTGCATTTTGGAGAGATGCTCCTTAAAGATTGTCAGTGTCCTTTTTGGGACAGCTGGGCTTGAAAGGCTGGTGGCACTGGGACAAGGTGACATCCAGACATCCCCGCTCTCCTCTCCCACCGCAGCCTGTGACCCTTGAGCTATTGATCACTTCTTCTGTAATTAAACATTCAGGATGGTGTGACTCCTGAGCAGTTTGATGGTAGAGAACACCGTCTGCTGTCTCTAAAAGTGCAAAATGCCACCTCCAACAGCTCAGTGGAACCAAAAAATCAGATTTGTTCTTGGGAAACTTTTAGCATTCTTGATGAAATGGATGAAAGTTTTTAGCCGAACTCACCTTTATGACTGAATCACACTGTCGGAACGAAGCCTGATGGRTTATGTGGATGGGAAGCTGTTGTGAGTTATAACAAGAAGCTTTGTTTCAAAAACTTGTATTTTTCTCCTCCATTACAATTGCAGGGGATGGGGCTTAGATTTCCACTTTGTTCTCACCAGTTGTTGAGGCCTGCCCTGGAGCTTGCTGGGAGGCTGATGGTGTGATTGCAGCACTTTGGAGCAGGACAGACACTTGGGACTTCCAGTTCAGACACTTTCTCTCATCCAACCTKCAGATTTTTATCTCTTTTAACAAACAGTCGCAGAAATTGAAGAAACAATGCACAGGTTCACGTCTCAGCAATTTCTGGTCTTCCATGAACCCTGAACAGTACGGCAATGGGAAAGAAGAAACATAATTGTAGCAAAATGTTATGTGTGTCTCYTTCATTCTGCAAAGCCTGTACTTTAGGGAAAATTGTATTGCTGGACTCAATAGTCCAGAAACATTGTCCTTCCATTTCCTCCACATTGTCTCTTTCCTGCAAATATTATTTTCATACGATGCGGTCTGAATTAATGCCTTTTTTTTCTATATATATCTTTTTTGTGTCATAAAATAACCATTCCTGCTGAGATCAAGTTCATCCTTCAGCATCCATATTCAAAGGAAAAGTCTTAAGGATTACCAAAAAGCTAAAGCTGGAGGAGGCCATCTTGCCTTCATGATCCTTTGGGTTTTGAGATTTTGGTTTGGAGCACTTGGTATTTTTTTTTACCTCATGTCTGGGGACATTTTATCATCCTCCTCTTTCCTGTTCCAAGCAATTACCATTTATTTTATCTTCAAGCAGCAGCCTGTGGCAATAAATTTTAGGAAATTCCTTCCCGCCCTTTATTAAGCCCTACATAATAGCTTCCGCTACTCACTCATACATTCATTAGGAAGAATTAAACGAGTGCTGGCGCCCATTAGCAGAGCGTTTAATAACCTCTCCAAGGGAAGGTGCAGCAGATTGGAATAAATGAACAGGAGCAAAAACAAATGAAATAACTTCGTAGAATATGCTCAACTAATTCGTTCTTAAAAAAACTACTTATTTACATGAACGTAGCAATTGGAAAGGTGTCGGTTTGAAACCCCTGGCGGAAGAGTCTCTGAAGATCTGCAGGCAGTGACAGTGAGAGTGTGGCTGTGGTTCCTGGGGGAAGGGTTCTGGGCATTTTCAGGACAAAAAGGGCATTTTAGCGTGTCCTGCCCACTTCCCCAGCTGCTGATGCTGATGGCTGTGCTTATGGACTGCAGGGAGGACATCTGTCCTGTAGGAACTGGGCCATAGCTAATAGCTCATCTCATCTGCTAGCAGCCACACCACAGTCCTTGGATGCCTGTGATGGCTGATCCCTGCCAGGATGGGCTATGGGATAAACACAGACCTCATAGCAATAAGGAAATTACCCCTCCTCCCTCCATTGGTTCTTAACTATTGTTTTAAAGAAGATTCACGCTCAGCTGACAGTTGGCATATGAGGGATCRGAGTCTGAATACCCCTTAATGGCTTTTCCAAAATTCAGATAATATTGGAGGTATTGCTGTAGAGAATTTCTGTAGGAAATCTCAACTTAAAGGGCTCAACCAGGACTACAGGTAGASCTGGAGCTGCACATTGCAGGAAAAGTTTTGCCACCAGTTCTAATCCTTTCCATTATTTGACGCTATTTTAATTTTTATGTGTATGGTCTGATGCATGCAGATGAAGAAAAATTGCTGGGACTCACGTGGATCCAAGTGTTCTTTTGCTGGATATGCATTTCCTCCTGTGTTGGTGGAAAACAAACAGATCTTTAAGATCTACTCTTATGTGTAACTCGTGATAACTCCATACCCTGGTGTAAAACAAACACTGTACCCACGGTGGACTTGCAGTGTCACAGTGAGTGTATCTCAGCCTTGCTCAGCAGCCTTTCCTCCTCCAGGATCTGATACTGACACGTTGTTTTCACACACTTCAAAGCTTCAGATTGACTTCCACTTGAAAAAAAGAGAAAAATCCTAGTAAATAAACCCTGTGAAAACTCTGCAGTAGCAGTTTTTATGGCTAACATTTCATAACAGCAATGTTGACAACCTTAATTTCATTTTGCTGTTACCTGTTTTGGAGACAAAAATGTCATTGTTCAAATGTAATTCAGGTCTTGTGGATGACAGGTTTTTTTGAGACTTTGTGTTATTGTTTTTTTTTTCATTTCTGATCGCATTTGAGGAGCTCAACGAGTTGAGAACAGTGACACAATAATTGCTGTTATTGAACCAGAGATGCAGTTTAAGACTTTTACCTGGATCACTACATTTGATTGATGTTTTAATTTGGTTTTTTGGCAGATAGAAGATAATGAGAATCAGTTTGCAGTTGAAAATATTTGCACTGGAGAATTCCATTAATTTTTTTTTTTAATTATTGCTTTTCCCCTGCTTGTAGTACATATGTACAAGTTTCCTGTTTGAGACTCTTCATTATATTTCAAGCRTCAACGATATCTGAATGGAAGGAATCTTCACAAATCATTTCAATATGCTGCTAATATACTCAGAATATATTTTTCTAGTCTCTGTGCTGGATAATAGCTCGGATARCAGCTTTCAGACACGTAAATAACATTGCAGAGAGATGGTGCAGACTCTTTAATGTACAAACGTATTTATGAACCTGGTTATTTGCATCGCTTTTTAAATGGTCTGATCACTCTTCATCTGAGGGAAGAGGTAACTGGGGTAGATTTTGARCAGATTGGTTTTGGCTCTGTCTCCTGCTGTGATAGGTGGACAATGAASTGTTTCTTAGGGCAGGACTGAGCCTGCAGAAGAACAGGGTGAAATGCTGCTGATGAGCTGATTTATTCCTATGGGGTCACTCCCCTGCTGGTAAATAGCAGCGTTGGTAATTCTTGCTATTTTCTTGCAAGTTTGCAGTATTTCYTAGTTGAGCCCTGGCTGCTGGATARAGGCTGTRAAAGCACCGATCAAAACCATCCAGCAGTGCTCCCTCCATCTCCAGCTTTTCCTTCTCCCCACTGCTTTCCTGGTGGTGCCAGTTGGTGGTACTGGAGGAGATCTCTCTCCAGTTTTATTATTCTGGAAGCTTTTGTCCCGGATTTGAGAAACTTGCTTGAAGGGACAATGTACATTGCAAATGGTTGCCCTCATGCTAATATAAGCTAAAAATTGTAATAATATCTTTATCGCCTTGGAACAATTCCCTGATCCTTCTGTCCTCTGGAGCAGCCAAAGCCATTCAGCACTGTGACATTTGATCAGGAGTTCAGGCTGAGTAGCAGCTTGCTAATGGATTTCTGATTGTTCTCCTGGTCCATTCTCCTGATGAATGGTGCTCTGGCAGTCTGGGGAGCTGATAGAAACGCTCTGCCATCATGTCATTACCTTTTTCTGGGAGAGGACAAGAGCAGGTTTCCTCTCCTGTCCCCATGGCTTGCTCTCCTGCTCAATTAGAGCAGGCTCCCTGTTCAAAGCTGAAATTAGTTTGACRTCTTATATCAGATATTCCCTAGGCAGCTGGTGGAATCCCATTTGCTCTGGGGAGGTTTGAGCAGGCTTTCCTCGGGCTGTTTCACTCTGTGAATGCCTTAAAGCCCTGCTGTTGCAAAGCTGGCTGCTTGTGGGAGGTGTGTTTTGGGTGGGGGGGGTTTCTCTGCCTCCTGGACAAAACACCTTTTCATGCCAGACCTCTCCATTTCAGGCCAGCGAAGCCACGTCTGCCTGGGGTCAGCACTCAGGGTCYCCCTGCAGAATTGCCTTCAATAGGGCTTTTATGCAAGGAGTTCTTAAATGTGCTGTGACTGTGGGTTTAATAATTCAGGTTGTGTGTGTTTGGGATGTCTATTTGAGGGCTTGTGGGAAAATTCAGGGCGATCTCTTTATTTCAGTTGGTATGGGATAAGAAATATCTCAAGAAGTAAATTAATTGAAATATTTTTATCAACTTAAAATCAGCATTGGCAGCCCCTTTACCACCCCAAAGAACCTGAACCAGCTCATTGCTTTCTCTTGAAGGATTGGTTTCTTTCCAAGGACTCCTGGAGAGCCACGAAAGTGAATTTTGGGGCATTGTAATTAAGATATCTTGAGTTATTTCTGATTTGTCAGCGTGACTGATGAAAGGGGTTATGCATTTCTTTTCCTTTCTCTGATATGAGAGGCATATCAGAGGCATTTTGGGGGCTTGGTGGGTGCAAGACTTCACTGCTGGAGCAGTGGCACAGCTCAGCCTGGGGAGATCCCCTTCAAAACCCACGTTTTGTTTTCTGGAAAACTCTGGGCTAATTCAGGCTGGAGTGTTGAGCCTGTTGAAGATAGCTGGTGATAAACTGTGTTGTAACAGACCCACATAATAAACATTAATAATGCCTTGCAGGATGTTTTATTCCCATGYAGCTGAGAAATACCTGCTGAGTGATCTAGCTCATATTTCAGTAGATATTCCTCCCCCTCGCAGTTTTCGAAAAAGTAGCTAATGAATTGTTGGCTTAGTTCAGTTTTGTGGCTTAGAAGTTCAGGCTGTGCATTTTTTTCTGTGAACAATCTCATTATATTCCACAGCTGCCTCTGGCCTAGTTCAGATAAACAGTATTAACTTGTATTTAACCCCAAACCCTGTGTGCACGGGCTGTGCTGCCTTTCCCTTGCCCAGGTGAGCTGTACCAAGGTAAATCCTTTCCCTCGGGAGAGCTGATTGGCAGTGCAGGAGGTCCCTGTGCTCCGTGGGTTTTCAGGATCTGTTCTGGTTGGACTCATCTTCCTGTGAGGACAGCGTTGTTTTCTCAGGACATGCTATCCTTTGGTAGGATTTTGAAATGGTGCTCCCATAATTCTAAGAAGCTTTTAAGCAAAGCTTCCTACTTCTCTAGGAAGAAGAAGGCCAGTTTATCCTCCTCTCTATTACTTACTTGTTTTATTCTGGTATTATCACTCATCCTGATTTTTTTTTTCCTGTTTCCGTGATCTTTCTGCCTCTTTGATTTCCTGCAAACCTAGTAGAGCTCATGGATCAGTTTCAAAGCCATCAAATATGGTTCTCCTGGGCTCCTCACAGGAGGGCCAATGTTCAGGCCACAATACCTGATGGTGTCACATTGCCCAGTCCCGTCCCTGCTGAGATGTGCAGCTGCAGCTCCCCTCTCTGTCCCTTTATTTGACTCCTCGATAAAAGCAAGTTGATTATTTCAACTTGTAATAGTTATACCCCTGTCCTTTGGACAGGCTAATACCAGGTATCTGTACAGGTTTCCATTATCTCTTCATTCAGAGTGCAGAAAATGTGAAGAAATGTGTGGGTTTTTTTTTTTCCTGTTCTGTAGTGCTTTGGTTTAGTAACTGGTTTGGGGCCTTGTTTGCTGTTTGAACTACTCCATTTGGGTTTTTAGTGTTTTTTGAAAGCATGCCATCAGAACAACGTAGCCAAGTGTTCCAAACTTTCCCAATTACATAGAGAATAATCACTCTGCCAGAACCACCAGGAATCTTTCTTATCATACATGTTTTTTTTTCCTTTGATTACAGTTTTGCTGAAAGACTGCGTTTAGGCAAACATTCCTCTTTGTGTTCCCTGGGATGGGCTGTCAGTTTGTTAGGCTTCCAGCAGTCCTGTTTATTCACGTGTGCCTTTGGAAGAGTTGCGACACAGCAGGCCCATTTTGCCTTTGTTCACTGCTAGACAATTAGAAAATAATTTATGGCTTTGCTTTTGAATCTCCTAAGAAAACGATGGCATATTCTTAACCCAAGAGCTACAGCACTGAGCCTTTTGCATCAGAGAGAAGCTGTTCYTCATCTGCGTTGGCACAGCATTGGGGCACTCTGCTGATGATTGGGCCATTTGGCTGTTACTTAAAATTAAATGAATAATGAATTTTCCTATTCATCCAGAACTGGGGAAGTGTTAGAAGTGATGTATGTGTTAGATCCCTGCCTGGGAGCAGCAGTGTGACTGAAGAATTGAATGCAGCTCAGGCAGGCTGGAGTGTCCATGAGTGTGTGGCATCATTAGTACCTCAGGGTCCATCTGCCCCCCGCTAGCAGGTAGTTGCTGTGTCTAACAAGCAATTGAGGTTTTATCCTAAYCCACTAAAACATTTGTGTTGTGCCTATGGAATTAACACCTAGATTTATTGATCATCTAATAGCATTGTCTTGGGCTGTTTAACCTGTTGAAGGTTAATTAAAAAAAGGAATGGCCAGCATAGGGACCTGATTGTTAATCTGAGTATGACTGTGCAGAAGTTAGTTCTTTATGCACTGAAATTGGTTTATAAGCCTTTTCTAGATTGCTTTCCGTCCGCCCTCTGCTCTGTGCCTGGCATTTTTTTCCCAGCTTGACATAAATATTTGGCTAAGGCTAAAGGGATGAACAGAATTACATACTATCAGCAGAATTAGAGGGGGAAAAAAGGTTATTCTGCCAATCACATCATGCGCTGGGTAGAGCAAAAACTTGACTTAATGCATCTTATTGTATTTGGCATATGCTAAGCAGGATGAGGATCCAGTGGGTGCAGGTCATCGCCCACTGCYAGTTTCCCAGGCTTTGGGAGAGCCCTCCATCCAGGAGTTTCAGCGAGCTGCGGGCTGGAACGAGCGGCATGTGTCGGTACCCGCTCTGCAATGTGACCTCTGCTGCATTCCCCAGGCTCATTCCTGGCATAACTTGGCCTCTCCATCCCCACCCCCTGTCCTGGCTGGTTCATGGTCAGGCTGGAGAACCGTGGTAACCCCAAAGCCAGATCTGAGGCTCACTTAACTGTGTGCCTGGAGCTAGAGACCTGCTCAGGGTCTGAGCCCACCATGGCACAGCAGGAATGCTGTGACAGGAGGGGATGGCACATAGAGAAGGCTCTCATCGTGTCACTGATGTGCTTCAGGGTCTGAGCCTACCACAGCACAGCAGGAGTGCTGTGACAGGAGGGGATGGCATGTAGAGAAGGCTCTCATCGTGTGACTGATGTACTCAAGGTCTGAGTCCCTCGTGGCACAGCAGGAGTGCTGTGGCAGGAGGGGATGGCACATAGAGAAGGCTCTCATCGTGTCACTGGTGTGCTTCAGGGTCTGAGCCAACCACAGCACAGCAGGAATGCTGTGACAGGAGGGGATGGCACATAGAGAAGGCTCTCATCCTGTGACTGATGTACTCAAGGTCTGAGTCCCTCGTGGCACAGCAGGAATGCTGTGGCAGGAGGGGATGGCACATAGAGA
>NW_026623667.1:388416-412336 GCF_030028575.1 Malurus melanocephalus
CGTGTGACTGATGTGCTAAACCAGCCAGCCAGCACTGCTGTCCCAGCAACACAGCTTGCCAAGCTTCAGAYGTGTGCAGTCTTCACCATGCAAAGACACTTAACCTTGTTAAGGGTAGGGTAACCTCTTGCAAAGRAATTTAAACAGAAAAAAGAAATCTCTAATGCTGGAGTAAGTGTAAATTACTGGGTTATGTGTCTGTATGTGTGACCTTTGGATTATAGTAAAGTCTCTTAACAGGCAGGACCTTTTGCTTTGGGTTTTCTTCTGGAGTGTGCTCATCAGCCTGAGAACAGCTGCTGGTACGAGATATAATTAAGGTTTAATTGGAGATGTCCATTAGGAGAATAGAGTGAGGAACACTGGGAGAAAATAAAGAGAATAAACTGTGAAGGTTGAAAAAAAAAGAAGGAAGTTTAAAGAATACTAAACTGAGAAATGGGAGCTGGTGCTATATTGGTGCAGTGGAGGAGCAAAAGAAAGGGCTGAGGAGCCACACTGGAGCCAGAGGGCATTAGAACAGCTGAGCTGGCACAGMAGATCTCAGAAGTACAATTGCCTGAATTATTCTGGGATGGAAGAGAAGAGGAGCTGAAGAACATCAGGACATGAATTTGAAGAGCTTGGAAGTGAAAATCAGTGAGTTTTAGATGACAGAGGTATAAATGTTGAAGGGCAGGAGGCCTCTTGGGGTGAAGCGATGAAGTGGGGAAGTCTTTTGCTGGAGGGCCCTGCAGTTCTTGGAGAATGGATTGTAATGGTTCTGCCCCAATGGATGAGAGTGGGTGTTGAATTACTAACCAAAATGCCTTTTCTCCAAAATAACRTTGTTATTCTCTTTTAGTGTCAGGGCTGTGTTCAAATAGGAGTTTACAGCCATTGCTTTTTGTCTTGTCAGTGTTTCTGAGGAGTTGTTTATGTCAAGCACATTTGCAGTGGCACAAGGGAGGTGAATTGCTCTTCAGTGCTTGGCGTCCCTGGTGCTGCTCTGGGACAACACCACCAAACATCACAAATCAAAAGCTGTGCAGACAGTCCAGTGCTCTGGAGCTCTGCTTGGTAAAGCAGTTTATCCTGGTGGAATGGTAGGGGTGGGAAAACCCAAGAGAGAACTTCCTGCTCCCTTGTGGCTCTGCAGGAACAGGAGCATCGGGAAATGCATTGGATTGTCCTTGGCTGTGCAGGGAGTCCAGACTGGGATGAATTGAAGGCTCATGGCCACTATGGATTGTTGGGATRTTTCACCCTATAAATTCTAGCCAAAATGAAAATAGTTCATTTAAACAAAATATTTATTTAAATATCCTTTAAACTGCACGCCTAAATAAGTTTGAAATTCTGCTGTTGAAAATGGAAAACTGCACACTGGCAATTTCCACTGAATTTTCTGATTGTGAGCATGTGCACTCAGTGCCTTCAGATTTTCATCGCGCCCTTTAGCAGGGTTGCTTCAAACTCTTTATAGAGGGAAGTGCCTTTTCCTAAGAACCAGGGAATGTTTGAAATGTTGAGAACAGATTTAGTATCTTTTGATGAGAAGGTTAGCCTGGTGCTTAGAGCAAAGTCCTGGGAGCTGTAAAAGTGCAGGGCTATTACGCCAGCGGAGCCAACTGACTTTCCTCTCTGTATGACCTCCAGCAAGTCCTCAGACCTTTTTGCATATCATTCAACCCAGCTGGAAAACCTAAGTAAACAGCAGGAACCTTGCTGCAAGCCAGAAGCCTCGACTGACTGAGTTATTCTGGGGAAATGGAGTAAGTCGTGAATTACAATCAGGTAAACAACATGTAGATTGGATTGCTTTAAAGAGAAAATAATTTCCTAAATGTCCAAAAACGCTTTAATTTGGCTTAGTTTGAATGGGTGAAGTGATTGCTTTGTCCTACTTTACAGTAAAGGGGAAAAAAAAATCTACTTGCAGTTTCTGTTTTCATCAGACTGTTTACAGAGTCTGTAGACATCGAGTTAATCAATATTTCTATTAGACACATGCTTGGGCCCTATGCCACACGCACAGATTTTTAAACCCTTCAATCTTGTATCATTTATGGAGATGGTATTGTCAGAAATAGTACTGTAAATAATTTATTCTGCTGCCAGTGCTTTTCTAAAGGTCTCTAGGCATGAGGCAAGATTTCCTCCAGGAGCTGTAAAGCTTCCACATCAGTTTGCTATGGCAGAAGGATTTATTTTTTTGAGAGAGACAAGAAGGATGGTGGAAATGATGGGCTATTTCAGGGAGTGGCTGGCGGCTGTTTCTTCTGCATCGTTTTTGTGATCTAGAGTGGAGCAATTAGCAAAGTGGAATCATTGTTTTGTGGGTTCTGTGGGATGAGTCGGGTTCCWTGGTGCTCCCAGCCTCCTAAATCCRGAGATGTTGCTGTGTCMGTGTCCTGGCACTCRGGTCTGGTGGGTTCCCTGTGGCTGTGCCAGCCAACTCCAGTGCTGGAAGCAGCCAAAGGGCAGCTAAATTGATCTGTTTTCATTCCTGGCATGRAGGTGTGTTGTGCTGTAACAAATGCCAGGCTTCAGCCTGGCAGACCGGGTTTTTCACTGCCCTGCTCAGCTACAGCAGAAGCGCAGAGACTCCAGTTTGCAGATTTGATGTTTTCCTCTCTCAGGTGACGCTGGTTTKAACTACACTGTCAGCTGCAGAAGAATTGTGGCACCGTCTTCYCTTTGTAGTGTTCAGAGCAATTCCTTCGTGGGCAGCTGGTGAATCCAGGCCCATTGCAGCTGTGCCTGCCAGCCTGGAACAGAAGATGGAAATCTGTCAAACTTCTGWAACTTCTGAGAGACGGGAAACTTTGTTGATTGAAGAGAAAACCCTATGGYGGGCCTAAATAAACACCAGCTATGTGTTGGGAGGTTTGCAAGAAAGTCACTACCTCCAATTTACTCTCGAAAATCTTCCCAGATTTTTAACACTGTTTTGGATTTCTGGGTAATGAATAGAATGTGCAAAGAAAATTCCATGTAAACTCRCTTGTTTACTCCCCAAATAAACTAYAAGRCAAGYTTCTAACAGGAGCACAGGCACAGGTAGCCTAAATTATCTCCAAGCTTCAGGACTTGATGACCCTTAYGGGTCCCTTCCAACTCAGAATATTCTGTGATTTTGTGATTTGCTGCAAGTTTAGACCCAGAGAGCTGATGTGGGTTTAATGATGGTGCATCAAAGCTATTTCTAAAGCAGTGACAGCAGTTGTCAAGGGACTACTTGGGTGTCACGTGCTCCATCAGTGTGCTCTGATGGTCTCTGCTCTCTGGATATAGTCTGTCTATAAGCACTAACCCACAAAAATTGGCTGTTGCTGATGTAAATCTTGGTGGTTCCTGGCAGTGCCCTTCCCTGTCTTTACTCACCTTCAGTTACACATAGAGAAATCAARATCTTCAAATGAATTAAGACACAAGCAATTTAAAAGAGAAACTGTGGCCTTTTGCTTGGAGGAGTAACAAAAAGCACAGCCTGGCTACTGTTRTAGTGCAGATGGCAACTTACAGGTATGGGATGAAACAAATCGATTTTGTGCTTCCTCTGTGGATTGCAAAGTGCCTGATGCAGCTGAGGAGTCTCCCATCCCTATGGGCACAACAGTAGTGCAGTTTGCTAACAGCTTCACCAGCCAGGCTCCAGCTTGATTAATAGATGAATCCTCAAATGCCTGCTTTGCGTAGATGTATGTACTGTTAGAAATTGCCTTTTTGTAGTGCTTTGGGAAAACACTAAGTATAATAGTTAAAAATAACTTGTATCACTTCATGTCAGGTATAAAACATTGCGTTTTGACTCAAACTGCAGATTAAAGTGGGAGGCTGTGTCTTTCCTTTTTTTTGTGTTACAGCCCCCAAGGTGGCTGTTTCACATGAAACAGAGTCGTCAGGCTTTGTTGTCGGTGATTTTTGTGCTTCAAAGGAAAAGATCAGAAACTGTATCTAACAGTTTTTATACTGAAAAGAAGAAACCTCACAGTATTTGAAGCTTCCTTCCCAGATAATTTTTTTTTCCCATTACTTATTTTGGTTTAGTTGCACGATCTATCCCGACATTTCCCTCAGTGGGAGGRTGGATTTTTGGTTGTCTTGCTCCAGCTGATGGTGTTTTTGCAGCTCTGCTGACCCYGTGCAGCCGTTCGGAGCTCTGCCACTTGGTGACAGTCTTTTAAAATAAAATCATCACCACTGAAGGGGMGGTTTGAGCTCAACTGACCAGCAAAATCTCCACAGCAAATCTCAGAGTAAAGGAGGATGGGGTACAGGCATTTATTTGCATGTGAAGTCGAATGCAGGGATTCAGCTCCTCCATCCCAGTTTGCTCTAGATGCCGTGTTATCAGTTCCCATTAAATCACTCCCTGGCATATCATGTGCTGGTAGGATTTTTTTGTGGAGCAGTCAAACGCGGTAAATGGCAGGTCTCCATCACTGCAGTGTGTCTCAGGTTGTCACCAGGGGTGACACATTCACACATTCACACCTTGTGAGCAGTCTTAAAGGCTGTTCAGTCCATGCTGCTCATCTTTCCTTGGAAAGGCACAATCCCCATGCTGGTGAGATTTTTGCTAATTTATTCTAGCAGTGAATCTGCTCGCTGGCCTTTTTTTAAGTGAAGAAAATGTGTTTCAGGCAGGTTTCCTGGGTGGAGTCTGTGTGGTAGCTGGTCCATACCTAATAACTTACAACCCAATTTTATCCAGGAATAGATGGAGAAGCAGGGAGTTCTTCTGTCAATCTTCCTGCACAGTAGAAGCTGGTCAGACCAGCATATATGTTGTACTGGACTAAACACAAAGTATCTTCATTGAATCATTCCACTTAATTTTCTCTTTCCATTCAAAAATTCTCCCAGAATGTCAGAGTGGTAGAAGAAAATAAAAAATTAAGTTTGCTCTTCTTGTGCTACTCTATGGCAACACTTTGCCTGTTGAAACATTCATGAATCCATCTACTATTAAGCTGTTTTAGTGGATTTAATGCTGCTGGTGCCAGGAGAACCTTTCTAGCAGCTACAGTTGTGAAGCAAATTGGAAATCTCAAGAATTTGGGATCAATTTTCTTGTTGTGCTGCAAAGCAAGATAATTTGTGTTGTGTTCAGTTCWGTGCAGAATTGTGGAGGTACCCAGTGAAGTCAATGCACTAGTGTTTTTTCACAGAATTATGGAATTGTTGAGGTTGGAAAARCCCTCTAAGATCAAGAGCAGCCTTTAACCCTGCACTGCCAAGGCCACAGCTAAACCATGCYCCTTTTAGTGGTTCTTTTATTAATTTGCAGCTATGTGCCCAGGATTATAAAACAGACAGAAAAAAAAAATCTGGTAAAGGCTAGGTTCCTTTAGAATAAACCAGCATAATAGGATTGCTGAAAGCAACAGAGAGATTTTGACGTTTGGCCTGCTCATCACCTAATGCAAACTTCGATTAAAACATTACAGCGTTTCGATTAAACATTCCAGTGCAAGTTTCCTTGTTGTGTTTTGCTTGTTTCTTAAATTCCCAGGGTGGAAACACTGGTGTTACAGAAAATGATTTTCCATTTTCAGCATCATCATACTTCTGAGCTTTTTCTGAGCTGTGTCCAGGGAGTGCAGGTACCTGCACAGCAGTGGATGAATAAGATTTAGCTTAGCTGAGGGCTGGACAGCAGGTGAGGAGGAGAAATCTGGCTTCTGGAACCACGACGGCAATCCCCTTATGTTTCCATCTTGCTCAGTTCAGACAAAAAGTCATTCCCRAGACAGATTCTGAGGGATGTTTGTTTTTGTGCAACCTGAGCTGCAGCAGCCTGTCCTGGTGGTGTGGCTGTCTGCTGTGTCTGACACTGGAGCACAGCAGTCTCTCTAAGCCGTCTCTCTGTCTCCAGCAGCACTAGATCCCCTGTCTGGGCAGAGGATCCTGTCTGCAGGGCYGCCTCAGCTGCTGCTTTCTCATTCTTAACGGTCTGGAGAGGATAGAAGGGGGAGGAGGGGCAGAAATCTTCCATATTCCTGATTTTGACATGGCAGCATGGGTAGAGCTTGGTTTTCATGCTGTGTGTTTTAGGCAGGGTGTGATTCCCTTCTGTAAATTCTCTGATGCAAAGAGAAACACTCAGAAAGTCCATTTTTATTACTGCATGTTTAGGATGCTTTAGGCTTACCCTGTTAAGCTCCAAGTTTCCAACACAATGCAGTGTATTTCTGAGAGCTGTGGATCAGCAGCACCAAGGGTCTGACCCTTTTTCAGTGGGCTGGTACCTAGTTTTGGATTGTGTAATTAATTAGTTTGGGACACGTGGCACAGGACCACAGCCAGAGGACGATATATTGGATTGTTTAGATTTCTTGATATGCCAGGGGGATGAATTTTGGCTCCAGTCCTTTCAATCTTGTTTGTACACTGGAGAAGCAGCGGAGCAGCTCCAGCTGCCCCACAAGAGCTCTTGGTTGTGTCAACAGTGGAGACTCAACTCTCTTGGAACACAGTCATGAAGGATAGCACGAGGCCATTTTTTTCTGAGTTCTTTCTCTTTTCTGTGCTTGCTGAAATATTAATCAGCCTTTTTGAAATAGCTGCCATCGTTTTCCAACCAGGRGTGTCCGTGAAGCAGCGCTCCATTGCTGGCCACGATGACACTGCTCGGCACGAGCGGCTGCCAGGTGAGTGAAAGTTGATCTGGAGCTGTGGAACGAGTGGAAATAATGTGGCCCGGGACATGTGTATGCAATTTGTGCAGATGATTCAAGGGAGAGCCATGGCAACTGAGATAAACAGAGGRAAAGATACTGGAAAAGCAGCAGTGGCTTCATTTTAATAGCGCAGCCTTGATTCCAGACAGCTCAGATGTTTACTAGAAGAGCTCCATCTTCCTGCGTCTCTTCCTCCCCACCACCCCCATTGCTCTGCATGCACTTAGTCATGAGATCAGATGGCTGCTTGGATGAAGCACTGCAGGCCAAATTCCACTGCTCCTACTTGAGCAAAAAGCCATTAGTTTTCTTCAAATACGGGCTGCAGAATTTCTTTCCCTATTTGCACACTTGCAATTCAAAGGACCCTCATAATAACACATCTTAGAGCTTCTCGTGGAACAAAATGCACTTTGTGAAACCGCTGCAGATTGTTTGGCCTAGTGCTGAGCTTGGGATGTGCTTTTGTTAGGGGTAAAACTATTGGGCAAGCACACAGTGCTGTCTAAAAGTAAAGTCTAGAATGGCAGGAGTGGAGAGGAGCACACCAGGAGCAAAGCACAGCACTGCTGCTCTTCCCGTGTGAAGTCAGAGCGAAGCTGGCTGCTCTGTGGCTGTTGAATAACAAACAGCTCTTGAGAAGATCAAGTCCAACTTCCATGCCAGGGCTCTATCGCGTGCTTGGCAGCGGGGCCGTGCTGGTGTGTGGGCTTTGGGCAGGAGAAACCTCAGGCTGCGAGTGGAAACAACCCAGCGAGAGCAGCAGGCGCCTTGCGCTGTTCCACCGGGAGAGGATTGGGAACGGGGACCTGAGTTCTGTCTCCAAGTAAACGATCCTGTGCTTGCTGCCCGGGGTTGTGTAATCTGGCACAGGGATGCAGTGTGGGTATGCTGATCCCAAATCYACCCCCCTGGGGAGCTGCTGGTGATTCACCTCTCTGAATCATAATTCCTGACGCTTTTCTAATCGCTGTCCTTAGTGCGTCCTTGGTTCATGGGCTGCCAATCCAGTGTGATTGGAAGAAAGGAGCTTTCAAGCAGTTTAAGAGTTTGCCAATTTCCTACACCAATGCATTAATCCTGTGTCAGGACTCTGTGGCTCATTTCTTTTCTCTATTGCTTTAAGGGTGAACCAGGAGACACAAAATAATTAGAAAAAGAAATTAAGTTAGCTGTAGAAATTTGATAAATGACCAGTAATTTGATTGTGAGCAAAAGCATTCCTTGTGTGCAGTTTTCAGTTCACAGTTTGTAAAACAGAGTGTGTTTGTCTGGTTAGAAAATCTGCTCTTTTTGTTAAGAACTGGCAGGATCCTCAATCCTCTGTCTTTCCAAGATAGTGCAAATACTAATTAAAAAATCTATGTCTAAATAAAGTTGTTTGCATATATTAACACTAGATTTTTCCCATATGGTTGAACATAAAACTCCCAATGTCTGTCAGAGAATGCGAAGCTCTGTGTGCTTTATTTTAAAATGAATGACTGAAAATAGGGATTAGAGCATATTTTGCAGGTACCGTACAGCTTATTGTTTGGGAATGGAGCCAGGGCGCTGGTTTTGGAATTCTTGACCCATGTGAAACCATCCTGCATTTCTTAGTATGTTCATGCTCCAGTCCTGCTGCCTGCTCATCTCCTGGTGGCTCCAAGCTCCTCATCTTCTCCCCATTCTTGGTCCAGGGTATTGCAGTGTTTGTGATAACACATTTTATTCCGCAGTGTGAGGAGATGAATGTTGGGTGCTCCCTTTGAAGGAGGAATCAGGAACTGTCTGCTAGCAAAAGGCTTTTCCCTTTCTGCTCTAGAGAGTGAAGTGTGAACAGGTTTGTCTCAGGCATTTATCCTCCTCAACTTGGCTTGAATGGAATGAGCAGGCTCTCCAGCAAGGAGCCATTTCCCTGAGATGTGTGTTGTCAGTGTTAGTGGAGATGATAAAACAAGACACTCATCTTTCTCTCTGAATTTGTTCTCCACTTCATTATTCAGTTTTACATTTTTATGTCACTTCCAGTTCTCTTATCATGGTGAAATCTTTCAGAATGGATAAAAGCTAAAGGCTACAAGCAGAAACTAGAATTTTTCRGCTGCCTTTGCTATCAAGCTGCAAACATCAGTCAGAAGCCCAGTGTTTATTTTGCTTTTGTTACCATYCCTGTATGAAAAAATGTACATAAAAGGGCTGTTTGCTGACTTGCAGTGATTAGGAGAACACAAAGGACTGAGCAAAGGGATTCAGAAGGAAGAGAAACAGTTTTGAATCATGGAAAATGCTTTATCCAATCCAATGTTTTTTGCATGCATCTCTCCCCGTGATAGTTTCAGGTGTCTTCACAGAGTCCACCCACAAACACCCGTGCTTAACCTGTTGGAGTGTTCCCTAAACATTCTGTCCTGAAATAGCTCTTCTTGTCTTTTCTTTTACCTGCCTACCCTTGCTGAGAAGATAGAAACAAGAAACTGGGAATCAGCTTGGAAAATTTAGGTGTGATTTTGAATTTTCAGGGTGCTTTGAAAGGGTACAGCTTGAGAGCAGAGGTTTGCACTCAATAATAGAGCTGAAACCACAAGCCCATGGGATTAGGGGCAGAGCTGGATGGGTCAGAGGAAGTGGTGGACCACTGCTCGTAGGTGTTCCGTCAGGACCAAAATATTTCCCACAGGATTTCAGAGTGGAAACWTAAGCTTTCCTAGAAGTATTCCTGGGGAGAAGAAGTGCCAGTGATTAATCCGTTTGGAATAAGGACAGGAACTGAAGTTTGCCCCCTGCTTCGTGGGGTGATGCCTGCTCAGGAAGAACACCTGATTTCCATGGTTCTTTGGTGGCCACTTTCTGCCTGGAAATGTTTGGAGCCTGTTTTGAAGCTGTGCAGAAGAGCATGCTTGCGTCATCSAGAAAATGCAGTGAGTCAGTGGAGTCCTGAGGGAGCTGTAACGGCTCAAACAGAAACTTGGAAAAAGAAATGGGGATGGATTTAAAGATACAGTATTTGTGGYTGCTGCTCTGGTTAGAGATGGTCTGCTCTCCATGAAGGCATTGGTGAGGAAGGGGTTCAGGAAGGACTTTGCTGCTGTAAAATACAAGTGGAGCTTTATGAGTGATCCACTCGGGACAGGGTGTGGAGCTGGAAGAGGGTGTTAAGCAAGTTCTCCTTGCCATTATACTCAGTAATTTGGTATTCAGGGAATCTCCATGAATTCTTCATTGATATGTGTATTTTGGTATGTTAATGAATAACTTATGGGGAGGGACAGGAAGGAAGGTGGGGGCAGCCTCTCGGTTTGGCCCCCACTCATCTTTTTCCTTAACGTCTTCAACCGCCTTCAGATTTGGGATGGTTTCCACAGCATTACGAGCTGAGCTGTTGCTGCAGTGCAGCTGTGTTGGGATTGCTCTTGGCCCAGCTCCTGTGCCCCAGGAGATGCCCCAGGTCCTGTCACAGAACCCTGTGTGGGTTGTGAGGACGTGCCCAGGTCCTTGCTGGGCCATCGGTGCCACCACCATGGGAGTGACGCTGTCAGCAGGTGCTGCTCTTTCTCTTTGTGTCCACCCACAGCTAGACAGAGTGGATTTGGGATATCTCCTTCCTTCAAACCCACAGCTAGACAGAGTGGATTTGGGATACCTCCTTCCTTCAAACCCACAGCTAGACAGAGTGGATTTGGGACACCTCCTTCCTTCAAACCCACAGCTAGACAGAGTGGATTTGGGACACCTCCTTCCTTCAAACCCACAGCTAGACAGTGGATTTGGGACACCTCCTTCCTTCAAACCCAACAGGGATCCACAGCAGGGCATTCCAGGGATTAGCTGGGCTCTCCTTAAAATGTTTTTGGTTCCTGTCGTAGATGAAATAGCCAAGGTCTCTCATGATGCTCTYGGTGTGTTGCTTATTTTATTTGAAAGCTTTCAGGGATGTGAACCACTAGAGTATTTGGGTGCCTCAAAACCACAGTTGAATTAATCTTCATCATCTCTTTCTGGAGGGAAAAAGTACACACACTGTGGCCTAGCAGTGAAGTCTTGTGCTTCATATATTCCCTATTGGTTCTGCTTCAGAGTTGAGAGCCCATTTTCCTCATTTACCAGGCCAGCAAAACGAGGCTGTTCCTCCCAGCAGAGGTGGTGGAACACAGCRAAATGTCCTGAAAAATCTCCCCTCCAGAAAGGCTCTTTCCTTGCAGAGTAATTTCAGGTGGTGAACTTTGTTGGTTTATCTGAGCAGGGCAGGGTAAGAGGCATCAAAGCAAGCTGGCCCTTTACAGGCAAGATGATCCTCCAGAGTGACTTTTCTATRAATAAAAGAATGAGTTTCTGGAGAGCCAAGAATGAAGAAAAATGAGAAAACCTGGCTTTTCCCATTCATTTGGTTTTTTTTTGAGCAGGGGCAGCTCAGTCCCTGGGCCCCCTTAGAGCTATTSTGGCACTTTATTATCAAGGACATAAAAACATTTTGTGCCTGTGATGTGTATGCACCTCAGTACTACAGGTTAGCTGTTTTATTCAGACCAGGAAAGCTTCATTAGTTCATGTTGATTGAAGAGTGTTATGGTCCCCAGCCATCCTAATGCAAATCAATGACTCATTTATACCTGTACAGTTGAATTTAAATTTCTATAAACTTTAGGCTTAGGCAAGTAATTGCATTACAGTTTTGTGACTTCTGTGAAAAACCTATATTTTTTTTTACACCTAAAGCCATATTTCAAACYTGTGACCTCACTGCCATAAAGCAAAGCTATTTCATTACATCATAACTGTGCAATTTGACCTCTGATAACTGGCATTTACATTTATGTTGGATCCATTAAATACTTACCCACTTAAAGAGCTGGCAGGCATTAACATGTTAGCATGTTAATATTAATTTTAAAAAAGTAAAAATTGGTATTCTTTTGGCTTCTTGCAGGCAGTTTTGAAAACAAATGAATCCTAGTTTTCCCTTCCATCATCATCCTTCTTGGTTTCCAGAAAAAAACCTTTAATGAGCTTTTGCCTTTGCAGCTGCAATATTTGATTGCAGTCTGACTTCACTAGTGATGAATACTGAAATAYTTCTGCTGTTAATTGTATGTTATCAAATCCACAGCAGGTGACTAAGACCATACTCAGTTGTAGTTGTTGCAATGAGCAGGATCTTTGAGGGCAGGTTTCCCTCCATGCACTTTCCCCCTTTGTATAGTGATGCCAGTTCACACTTTATATTAAATAAATACTTGAGGAGCTTAGTGTCCAAGATTTGCTCCATTCCCTTTGCTTTGGAGGAGCTTAGTGCCCAAGATCTGCTCCCTTCCCTTTGCTTTGAGGCACTGAGSTTCCCCTGCTGCTCCGATTAAAGTTAAGTTTCGGATAAGTTGGATGGATTTGGGGTGGGAAAGGATCAACATGTATTTGAAACAGTGCAATGTGTCAGTCTCATACAAGATGCCCTTTTATAGGCTCCACATAAATGTCGAATATTTTAGCTTAGAATTTATCCTTTGCAATGGCCAACCCTCTTTGAACCCCCCCCCCAGTTTCAGCTGTACTGCGCCCTGCTGAAACTTAAAACACATCTTTTGGTGCCTCTGCAGCTTTAAATTGCCTTTTTTTTTTTCTCCCTTCTCTGAGCCTCTTCTGTCACCTCTGTTTTGCCAGCAAGTCTTGTGAAAGCAGCATCCCTTGTGATTCAGATCAAATGACTGTCTGGCAGCAGGACAAGGACCCTCCTGTGGGGAGCAATCCAGGGCCATGGATGGCCAGACCCCCGCCCTGGACCTCTCACTGCTCAGGGAGAGGATGCTCTGTGCATGGGATTGAGCAAACCTTCCTCCAGCATGCCAGAGAAGGTAGCACCAAGATTAACAGGAATGTTTTCTTGGCACCGTCAGCTTGGGAGCTGCGGAGTTAAATTCCTTCCTCAAGCTTTGCCCCCTTGGTAACACCTCCAACACACTGATTATTCGTATTAATAACAAAAACAACAAAGGGATAATTGCCCAAATTTTGTAAAATGGCTATTTCTGCACATTCAGCCTCAGATGGCGTTTGACCCTTAATACAGATGGTTTCACTTAATGTATTTTGTTTAAACAATCCCTGTTCCTGGAAGTGGTTTCAGAATAGGCTGTTCTTCATTGCTGTTCATGTTTGCTTTTTCTTATGATATTATAAGAAGCTTGAAGAGAGTGGATTCAGAAAAGGGCAGTAATCAGTGTTCACAGGCATTTGTGGAAGCCTTTGTATTTTCCAATTAATACGATGTTGACTCCTCAAGCTTTCAAGACTGAAGTGGTTTGGAGCACTTTTGTCCTCAGGCTGTCGAGCTCACTGTGCTTCTGTTATTCCTCTGTCTATGCCAAGAGACCCCAGGGAGTCCCAGAATATTTATGTGGAACAGCTTGTCATCTGGGATACCTGGTTTTCCTCCCAGGATAGGCTTCTTTGTGCTCCAACACATGAAAAGCTCCTTTCTCTTGGATGCCAACAAAGTGTTTCTGTGCGAGGGGCGAAAAAAATTATCTGTTGTGCTTGGAACTATCTCCTTTTCACGTGGGTTAGAATTTGTGAGTGTGCAGACATTTTGCAGGTGCTGCAGGGTGTGTTGGTGATGCTGAGCATGCCTGGGGTGAGCTGTGAAAAGGCTTCTTCAAGTTCAACATCAGGAATCTTCAAATCCATCCACGAGGCTGCCCCACTTGATGGAAGGAATGTGAGTGCCCTTGAATTACAGAAGTGTGGTTTGTAAGRTGGAAGTTGGGTGTGTTACTGAATGTTTCTCATTTGTGTAGTACCTTTCAGCAGTGGGTCCTGAGGCTAGGACTTGATTTGTAGTTTGTAGATTTGTAGTAGTTRCATTTGGGAAGAAAAATGGAGAAGYGAGTCAGGTAATTGTTTATCCACAAATACAGGAGAAGTCTAAAGAAGAGTTGGGAATAAAATCATGGCATGTCTATTCATATGATGAAGCAGAACAGTTAATTTCCCCTTATTTTATTTCTATATTTTTGCTAAAATTTTTCTTTTTCCTAAAATCCAGGCCCTGCTTGAGGGGGTGACAGTGAAGAAAATGTGACGAAGCCAAGATCAGCTCTTTCCAAAACAATAATCTGCTAATCCAGTGACCTTGTGATGGCCTTTATAAACACTTCAGTTAGAATTAAAAAATGAGAGATCACATGGTCTCTGGGGTTTTTCCATTTTATAAACGATGTGTTACATGGCTTAAAATCCTTTTGTGTCACCTCCTCAATATCCTCTGTTGCCCATGCAGTGCCCTTGYTTCATCCCCCTTGACTCCAGAGCAGCTGAAGATTTCTAGTCCTGATTCCTTCTATGAATGTTCCTCTGCTTTRAGATTATTTTAAAATAGGTTCTCCTGGCACCCTGACTCCTGTGCTTGTGGGAGGGAGGGATTAGGGGAACACAGCAGCTCTTTCACCCTCTGAAAATCCTTTGGTCAYGCTGGGCTTGCAAAGACTGAGCTGAACCAAGCAAAGGGAAGAAATCGGGATGTGTGGCCTAACAGAAACCAGTTAGTTGGCTTTTGCTCTGGGTATTCCCACCTGATGTCAGATCRAGCCAGAGCCTTCATTCTCCTATATATTCCAGGCTGCTTTTGTTAGTTCACTGTTTTTTGGTCTTTATTCTTSTGATAAGTCAATACAACACCTCTGACTTGGCTGGGCAGGCAGAGGAACTTGGATATTGCTGACATGAGACCTCACTATGGACTGGCAATCAATGAGAAACAGGAAAAGCTGTAAATTAAATTACAGACTTGTGGTGTCTTCTGTCTGGAGCTTCATGGAGCACCCCCAGAATCAGGAGAGGCTTAGAGAGGAGCTGCAGAGGATCTTTTTACTCCAGAAGGTTTCTCACCMGGCTGTGTTTTCAGGGAACGTTGCCTGTATTGCAGCACTGCTGCATATCTGGGTATCTGTCAGCTCTCTAGGAATTTGAGGCATTGCATTCCCTAGGTCTAGGCTGGAGTGCAGCCAGTTACTAGAGGCTGGATGAAGTACTTCCATTTCAGGTGGAAGCAGGTCTCCCAGCACGGAATAACTCTGTGGTCTATTTGDGGGTCTCGGAATGATTAATGAAATCCATCTATAGCTGGTCTGGTTCTATACTCACATTTATTTCTTTGGGATTTGTTTGTAGCTCTCTCAGTAGGAAAGGTTGGTAAGATTAAGCTGTTTATACAACTTGTCAATACAGATGGTTTGCTCAGTATTTTGAATTAAGAAAACAGCTTTGCTGGCCCCATCAGGATGCCAGCACTGTTATTTGTGTGATCATAAAGTGAGGAGAGTTCACATTCTTGAACTGGGTCATCACATGGTTGTGTGAGCACTGGTGCCAACTGCAGGGAGAAGATGGGAAAAGATGGGAAAGGTGGGACGGAGGCATTCTGTGATTAGATGGGGTTAACTGGCTGAGGACCCTCACTCTGTGTCAGCAGGATCTCTTCCCAACTCATCTCAGTGTTTGCCTGCAGCGCTTTCCTGCTTCCTGCCCTGCTGCTCCATTGTGCAAGTTTTCAGAGCAGTGGCAGGTATTTTAGTTTTGTGTTTGTTTGTKTAGTTGTTTGTGCATGTCCTCAAGATCCTCTCCTCTCYCTGAACTGTGAARTGACTCAGCTRAGCCTGACATGAAAGCAGTGTCTARCTCATCCTTCGGAGCAGGGTGGGATGGCTTGGGGGGTCCCAGTGGTTGTTATTCCTTGGTACCTGGCATTTCTCCCTATCTTCTGTCTGGTATGTGGGCAGACAGAATCAGCTGGAAGCCTCAGATCACGTGTAATGTGTCTGCTCTGGGAATGGCTCTGATTAATGATGGGCAGGTAAAGAGGGAGTGAATAGAAAGGAGCTTTTGGGGTTACTGGAGATCAGCAGCACTGATTTCTTTTTTACACCTTCCATTATATTTCCACATTTGTCTGGAAAGGCAAAAAACATGGAGGTATTGCACAGTCTCGTGCCATTTTCTAAATCTATATTCAGATGTGACAAGCATGATTGAGTGTACCAAGGAAACTCATACTGAAAGGGTTTAATTTAATGACTTTTACCCCTCATGAATTCACCATCCGCCTTGTGCTTTATCTTAATGGTGCAACTTAGGGTGAGTGATCCCTAGCTTTTGGAAAAAGATCCAAATTAAACTGCTTCTTTCAATGTGTTTTTATGTTTAGGAATTGAAAAAGAATGTTAAACTTTTGTGAGAGTTTAGTGCTTGAACTTCATCTGTCTATGCTCAGCAGTGCATGAATAAATTAGAGACCACTTCCTGCATCCCTCCTCCAATAGGACCAGGATATAGGTGTATATATATATATATATATATATATATATATTATTTTTGTCTTTCTTCATGATGAAGTAGCTTATTTGTGTCTGAAGTTTCTTCCTGTCGGTCCCAGCCTTCACAGGAAAAAATACTGGTCCTGCCTTTACGTCATGGTCCCAGCAGGACTCTTAAAACTTCTTATATTGTGTCCTGACAACAAAATAAAATGCTGAAGTGTTTGGAGGGAACCATTGCTGCAGGCAGTTCTAATTAACTGGAAGCTTTTCCTTTCTGGGAGCATATATTTAATTTCTTAYACTGGGAATAATAAGCAATTAGTGCTGTGGAGCACCAGGCACTTACCTGCACATCCGAGGGAGGCTGAGAGTAGATCCTGAGGGTGGATAAATAGTGTAATTCAAATCAAGTGACTGTAGATGGCTTTATATAGTGGGTTTTATGCTTATGTGGATGCTTTTTTAATTTCCATAGTTATAAAGGGCTTCTACTACTCTCTCAAAATAATATGTATTCCCCTGTGGATGAATTAGTGACATCTGGAATTCCTGAGCAGAAGGCACTGGGGTTTGGGGGTTTGGATTGGGGTTTTGAGGGTGTTTTTCTTGTTTTGTTTTGTTTTTGTTTTTGTTTTAATTTGATGGCGTTCAAAGGCACTAGCTGTCTAGGATTAGATCCATAGAGAAAAATGATCTGTGCAATCGAATTTATTCTATTCTCCTGTTGCTCTGTATGTGTGTTACTCGAAATTTTCTGCATTTCAGTAAATTATGATAATCTTTGCTGAATTCAGTGCGAAAAAGCTTAGGTGAGTGAGGACAGAAATGATGTGTGGCTGGAAAGGGAACCTTCACCGGCCCTGAAATGGCTGTGAAAATGTTTAATACTGCTGTGAGACTTCCTTTGTGTGATCAGCTTCAAGGCARAGGATTTGAATTGCTGTTAGGTTGGATGGATTATTTGTTTATTTGTGGATGATTATTTGCTCTGCATGGCTTTTATCCCTTTATTTTCAAGTACTTCAGTGATCCCACACCTGTGGCAGCCACAAGTGTGCARGACACGTCCATTGCTCCATCCGCMCTCCARCTGGGAGAGAAAATGCAGCACAACSGCTTTGCCTGGRTGGAGAGAGCCARCAGGAGAAAGGAGTTCCAGCTGCTCCCATCCCTGGAATTCGATAGTGATGCACAGAGGGTTTTCCACCTTGGCTGATGCTTAGGGGCTCAGGACAGGTCGCTGTTCTGCGCTCTTCCCGAGGTGTGGCCATGGATCAGGCGTGTGTTTACAGCCAGCCCTGGATAAACCTCTCCTCCTCCATGTTCCTCCTAATCCCYGCTGGGTCTCATGCGGCAGTGGTTCAGTAATACTTGTTTTCTTTTCTTCTTCTCCCCTTCCACCCCCTCCCCATGTGTAATTTGATCTCCGAGGCCTGCTCTTCTGCTTTGGCAGATTTTTCAGCTCTTGAATGGAAGAAGTTAACCACTTAGTTACTGCCAGGACTAACCCTGTTCACTGGTCCCTCTGGCTCTTCCTGTGGAGGTGCTCGGACTGACACAAGAAAAGCTAAAAAAGTCATCAGCCCTGAGTTCCCTGTTTTAACCTCTTCTTTTACCTTTATTTTTTCATCTGCATTTGCTTGTCTTTTCATTTAAAAGAAATACGGAAATGCTCCCACTCAAGATCTGAGTCAGTATTTGGCAAAGAYACTTCTCTAAAATTTATTTGCTGATCCTTTCCAAGCATGTATGTTTTCTGATTGTATCCTGGCTGTCTGTGATCCCTCTCCTCCCTGGGCTGGCAGAAAATACTGAACTTTAGCAGGATCCTTAAACGGATGGAATTCTACCTATTGCACAGGAACTTCCAGTCCCTGCTCCCTCTTTCGCAACCTTAATTAACTGCCCGGACAATAGAAGTTCAGTCATTATAGTCAATAGGAATTTATGTGATTTTTATGTCTTTAAGCTACATTGCTATTTTTTTCAGCTCTGAAAAGTGCAAGAAGCTTCTCTTTTCTTTTTTTTTCCTTTGCCTGCAGATGTTTCAATAAGCGTTCCGTGGAAGAGGCCCAAAAGTTTTTCAGTGATGTGTGATGAGCCCCTTTGGACTTGAATTTAACCTTGCAGGCTTCACATGCTAATGCTCCAAGCAATTCCCTGCAGAACTCATGACCTGTCTTGTGTTTTTACATGAGTACACTGAATACAGATCACCATTGTAGGAATTTAGTAGTTTGTGAAGACAGATCACCATTGAAGGAATGAATTTAGTAGTACCTTCTGCCTTGTTACTACCTTAAAAAAATAAGGATTCTGCTCTGTTGCTTGAAAGGAATTTCAAATAGTTGAACATCCCATCTCTGAAATCCCACCACTTCCCAGCCTCCTCCTTCGCTCATGAAATTGCAAATAACAAACATCTGTTAAATCAAGGAGGAAAACCAACAAATGCACATGCTTTATTGCAAAATCCTTGGCTTTTCCATTGATGTGTACAGTGGACTTTTTGTAACCTGGCTTTTCTTGGGTTTTTTTGAAGTTTTTACTTATGAGAGTGGGACTTAGAAGTCCAAGTACCAGAAGTGTTTAATATCTCCCTGTGCAAGCAGATACCTTTCTCTGCTCTTGAAGGGCCATTCATGCTGTGCTGGATGATGACTGAAGGAAGGAAAACACTCTTTGCCCTCAGGTGTTAACTAGCCTTTGTTCAAATCCGTGTRTGGGTTTTWAAAATTTTATTTACAATAATACCTATTGTCAAATGGTCAGAGTAGTAGCAAGAGGCTTTTKTTTTTAACATGCTGTTTTAACTAGCTGTTGTAAACATGTCAGCCGGATCTTGAGAAGAGCTTAAACAGGAAGGTAGAATAGTGGCCTCTAAAAATGTTTTGTGTGTGAATTAAAAAATGAAAGATAGAGGTTTCTACATAAAAAAGCTGGAAGAAACACTGGCAGCAGTGGTGGAGTGGTTGTGAGTTAGGGCAGTGCTGGAGAAAGTCAGGGTGGCATTTACACACATCTCTGGCACAAAGGTTCATCTGGGCAGAGTGGTAAAATCACTTGAGCCCTTTTTATTTGGGTGTGCATTCCTAATGCCAGTGGTATTTTGGATTYCTAGAGCTCACCAAATAAGTGGTAGTTGGAGATCCCTCAGTATCCTGATCGTTTGGGCTTTCTCCTGAGGTATGTGAACACACTTGGAGAGTTTAAAGGGGCTGATGTAGAGCCCATTCTGTGTGAAAACACCAGCAAGGACTTTTCTCACCCTCCACTCGTTACGTAGCAGGTATTACAAATAAATCCCAGATGTCATTGCCTTCTTGTGTAGTGCTGTCACTGCCAAGTAAGTAAAGAACCTTGAATATCTGGGATCACTTGTTTTCACTTGTCCTTTGGCGTTGCTACAAGGTGTCTGAACAGTCACTTGAGACTAAGAGGTGACTGATCCAGGAGACAGTTGTTTAAATCTGAGGTGGCTGGGTGTGGGATATGCACTCACCTCTAGCCCGACCAATCTTGGACTCGCCTTCTGCCGGGCCTTCTTGGGCAGAAGGAATTTCTCTACCATAACAAAACTCCCATGACTCAACATGATCAACTCATTGAAGCTGTATTCACTGCAAAGAGCTCTACAAGAGTTTTTGTGCTGCACATGCCAAGCAGGTAGAGTTTAGTTGGGAGGATTTTAAAGTTTCCAGTCCTCTCTATCTGATAGATAGCACCGTCTTCCCAAATGAGAAGTCACTAAGTCACTAAGAGTGGATGCAAGTTGTTTAATGGTGGAGGATCTGAAAATCCAAAGGAAAACTGGAATCTGTCAGACAAAGGCTGGACTAGCCCCCAGGAAAACAAGCAATGCTGCATTTGGTGTCAGATCAAAGCCCAGCTTTGTTACAGCTGCATCTGTAGCACATGCTGTGGTCATTCATGGATTTCAACAAAGGCTTCTTTGATCGTTTGCATGTACACATATACACATCTTTAATCAGGTAGCAGTGTTAGGATGCGTTTTTCCACTGTGTGAGAGATGCCATCAGAAGAGAGCTGTGTAGCATGGGAGGGATCTGTGGTGTGGACTTACTTGTAATCCTAAAGACAGTGACCTAGGCATGCCCCAAATCCCATGTAATCTTACCACTTACTAAGAAAAATGCATATCATAAATGATGTGATTCTACATTTGGTGCTCCAGAGACAAAAAGACCTGTTTTACAGCTGGCACTAAGTGAGTCTTTATCACCTGTGGGGAAATTCTCAACTGTATTTATAGAAGAGAAAGATAAGGCACAGGTAACTGAACTGTAAGCAAGAATTTGCTCTTTTTCTGGCATGCTCCTTTACTCCTTTTCTTTAACCACTAGTTTGTGATACTTCTGTTTCAAGTGACTTMTTCCATCCCAAATCAGCTGAGTGTGCCTATCAAAAAATGCCCAGGCTTTGGGACTTGAAACTCTTTAACTTTCCATGTTTCAGAAGAAGATTTAAAAACAAAATTAAGCTCAGATTTTAAATGGGTGATGAACACTCAAGCTGTTTTTAATGGTATCACAACAAAATTCACTCCAGCTGCTAACACGTGGGATCATGCCAAAACTCACTTTCTGTTCATGGAGTCCAGTCCTTTTGCTGCTGCTGTCATGTGTGTGTGTATGTGATCATTCTCTTTTGGAAAAAAAAACAAAAACCAAGCTGTCCTCAAATTCTGGGTAGCATTAAGAAAATAAAGAATAAATATCTGCTAGAAGCAGCTCAAATACAAAGGCCCTTTGCTGAATAGGTTTATGCTCTTGGAGGAGCATGAACAATAAAGGCTAATGGATACTGGATTGCATTAATGAAAGCAGAGCCAGCAGGTCGAGGGAAGTGATTATTTCCCTCTTTTTGGCTCTTGTGGAGCCACATCTGGAGCTCCTTCCCCTGTAGCAGATGCCGAGACCCTGGAGGGAGCCTGGTGGGGGCTGGAGCCGGCGGTGCCCCCTGGGGCCGAGGGGAGAGATGGATGGATGGATGGATGGATGGATGGATGGATGGATGGATGGATGGATGGATGGATGGATGGATGGATGGACGGACGGACGGGGTCCCAATGCTTTCATAACCACCCAACTGGTGGCTGGGAAGACTCTTCACAGAGGTGCACAACAAAAGGTGGAGAAGCGACACTTAAAACTTGTAACAAGGCAAAGCTGGGTAGGTATAAGAGCATAAGAAGTGTTTAATTGCCCAGCAGACGCGGTTGAAGTTCACCTGCACAGAGCCTGGAAAAACCTGATGTAGAGAGAGAGATTCCCTCTGAGCAGGAGGTGGAAGTGGAGACCTGAGTCTGCTCCCAACCAAATGGTTTTGCCATTCTGCAGCAAAGAGCCCGAGTTGAAGGTTGCRTCAGTCACTGTAGTCCAGAAATCTGGACACGTTTCATGACTGATCTTGCTCTTAAATGTGTATATGGCAAACAACTGTGAGAGGGATTAATAGCTGCCAGCAGTTAAATGGCAGAGGTTGTGTGACACTACCAGTGTGGCTTTTATTTCTGTAYCACCAGTTAATTTCATGGCATTCAGGAAAAGCAGAGGGCATTTGCTCAAAGTGTTTACAGCCCAGTTTGCCATGGACACCAAAGAGGAAACGCTGAAAGATGATGTTTGTAGCACAGGGACCACACAAGCGTGTCTGCCTGGAAGCATAAAGGGAATTAATTTGTTTATCTACAGAGGAAGTTCTTTGTGTTTAACTCCCCAAGTGGATGTGTTTCTACCACAGTGAGGTTCTTCTGCAAGCGGGTTAATTTAATTTGAGATGAGGCATTCTTCTTCAGGAATAAGAACCCCAGGAGTTCATCAGAAATGTAATCCGCATTAAT
Organism: Malurus melanocephalus; assembly: GCF_030028575.1. NCBI lineage: Eukaryota > Metazoa > Chordata > Aves > Passeriformes > Maluridae > Malurus > Malurus melanocephalus. The sequence goes on from NW_026623667.1 coordinate 410,235, forward strand.
TCTGCTGGCACTCATTGATTAACCCTAATTGTAGTGGCTGGGTGGTGTTCATGGGGGGCAGCCTTTGTACTGCCAGGAAATGCTGTGGGGYTTCTGTGTTCCTACAGCTGCAGGAGAAGCGGGATAGGGATGGGGATGCTCAACACATGGAATAGAAGTTGCAGGCTGCTTGATCTGCTCTTAAAACCTCATTTCATCCCCGTTCCCTAAACATGACACTGRGCTGAAGCACATGAGGACTGAGCTSCKCCTGTGATTTATGTAACCTTTCTCCTCCAAAACTGTTTAACTCCTCKTTTTTTTYCYTTYYKKTTTTTTTCTCTTCCCCCAGTGCAGTTGCATAAAAGGTCCCAGTTAGGCAGGCAAGGAACAAATAGGTAGGTGTTGGTTTCTCTTARAACTCTGGTGCTTCCATAAAATAGAAATTCTCCAGAAGTTGAGAGAGGACAGGAGAGGATGAGAACCATGTTGTCCTCCCAATGCAGGCTCCTGTCCATGCAGGCTGCCATCAGTGGGGATGGGATCTGGAGCCTCATGCTTGCCTGTCTGAATTGAGATGTTGAAGTTCTCCACATGCTTCCTGGTGTATTAAATTGGAATATCCATGTTCATGTTTTCTGAGAAAAGCAGGAAAGCGCTTTGAACATCACGGTGTGCTTACCATTGTCTCTTTGCTAGAAATGTGTCTTGTGGTATTTAAAAAAAATGTGCTTATTGCAGTTCCRTACGGGTTGAGGGATCAAGGATTTTTTTCCCAGCTGTCTTTCATGTGTACACCCCATGGATCAGAAGACTGAGGCAAAGTGATGCTGTAAAATAATGTTTAAAGAGTCTGAGCAATGTTTGCTGTTTCGGAGGCACAGACCTCAGATGCTAGAAGCATGCAGAGTTTCCCCTAAAGTATTCAATGTTTGAAAACGTTGGAGGGCAAAAGAGCACRAGCACTAGTCAGTAACATTGCCAAAATAAACTGTCAGATGTGAAGGCAAGTTTTCAGGGACAAAAATGAAGATTTGCTGCTCTGTTGACTCTGTGTGTGACACAACAAGGGCTCCACACGTCGCCGTGTGGTTTGTGCTGTGATCAGCTTCCCAGGCCGCTTTCCCCAGGCTCTGTTTTGCAYCCCTGATGAACTCTGCACTCTTCAGCACTCCTTGCTCCAAAAGTACCCCAAACTTGGGGAGCTGAGAAGGGATTTTTGACTGTAAATCATCCAGTTGTATACATACCCAGTATCTCCTTTAGACAGATGTAGGTAGGTAGGTAGATGGATAGATAGATGGATGGATGGATGGATGGATGGATGGATGGATAGATGGATGGATAGATAGATAGATAGATAGATAGATAGATAGATAGATAGATAGATAGATAGATAGATAGATAGATAGATAGACAGACAGACTATATATATATAAATGGTGGTTGTTTTAAATGGGACACACACAATAATGCCAGAAAGCAATCTATAAAAATACATAACCAGAGAGCATTAATTGGTGTGTAGCCTTAAGAAATATGCAGATGGGCACAGTTTGCAGGGGAAAAAAATTACAGGTAGTGGGAGTGAAAACTTTTGGGCCCTTGTGCCAGAGCAGCAGCATCCTGCGTGTGTAACCGCATCAGCCGAAACCTGAATCCCTGTGCCTGTAATTAGCGCAGAGATGCTAAGACAGGATCCCTGGGAAGGAGCTGCAGCTCCCCCGCCGCTTTTGTGCCGGGTTACAMATGGACATCGCTCTGTGGCTGCCCGTCCCGCGGTGTTTGAACACCGTCCTGKGTCTGAAGTGACGCGCTGTGAGCGGCCGCGTTCCCCGGGCGCGCTCAAAGCTCCAGCGCGGCAGCGTGGCGCCTTCATCCCGCCTCTTCCTCTGTTGCCCAAACCTGTTGGTTTTCCCCCTCGGCCTCCGCGTTGCTGGGAGAGGCGCAGGCAGGAGGAGGTTAAGGAGCGAGGGCGTTGCTGGCTGCCTGATGTCATGGAGGCCGGCGGCGGCTGAGGGGCCCTTTGTTGGCAGCCGAGCCCCAGCAGCGCCCGGCGGCTGCCGCGCACGGCCGGCACTGCTCACTCTGCCCAACTTGGTTGGCTTCGCTTTTTTTTTTTT